>NC_080044.1:57411882-57454054 GCF_012489685.1 Lotus japonicus
TTAGTAAAGTCTAGATTCTGAGCTAAAACATATAAGAGTTCAGAGTGAAAAGCTTATGACATAGATGAAAAAACGAATAATCAGAGCGCATAAGTGATCAGAGTCATGACAAGGTATCAGAGTCTGGGTATCAGAGTCAACTTAGAATCACTTCAGAAGAAGTGAAATGTATCCTTGTATTTGCCCAGTGACACATCTATGGTCATGAAGGTGGAACTCTTAAAATCTCCAAAGAAAAATAAGTCACACTAACACATCTTACACATCAAAAACTGGGTGTACTCCCCCTTTTTGTCATAAGCAAAAAGCGTGGGGTGTGAAAAACTCAGCTTGAAGTACAAGTACTCCCCCTTAGAGAAGGTCTAAGTTTAAAAGAAAAAGAAAACGATGTAAGAATCAGAGTTAGGCGAAATAAATAGAAGAGTTAATGCAAGGATGAGCGTTTACCATCGGTCAAGTGAGTAAATAGAAGGGTCAGTTACCAAGAACTTAACCTCGAGAAACTGTAGGAGCATTAACTTTCAGAGAGAAAGTGAAGCCTATAAAAAGCGTTGGAGAGAAAGGTAAGCTTCACACCTCGAATAATTTTCAGAAAAAAAATGGCATCATACAACGTAGCACTAGAAGAACTGAGGAAGAAGGCCTTTGAAGAGGACTTGTTCCTGAACATCAGGCATCCAGAGGGTGAAACTATCATCGCGGAGCTGACACGGACACTGCTGGAAGAGGACCTGCGTCCAGAGTTGGAGAGGGACCTGAAGGAATTTCTTGCCTTCGTGGAGGAGGTGCAAGAACTCAGCCGGCTTGAACTCAAGCTGCTGGAAGAAAAAGAAATCTTGGAAGAGAAGCTCAGGACTTCAGAAGAGATTCTGGAGAAAGATGAGCTAGAGGTCAGACTCAACAACATCCAGCATGTACTGGAGCGTCTGGAGAAGAATAGGTCAGAGCAGCGCCAGGAGTGCAGAGAATGAGGAAGGATCCTCCATTCTAGAGTTATATGATGTAAAGAATGTGATGTAAACATAGAACAATTATGAATAAAACAAGTTTTGCAAACATATGTGACACAAATATATATAGATATATGCATATAGAATCACAAACGAACAAATGAAAATAAGTAAATAAAAAAGAAACAGAGTTTAACAAAAGGAAAACAAAGTAAACGAAAGAAGAAAAAGAAGAGATCCTTAGACTAAGGTTTGTCAGTGCGTCGCAGAAGTTCCATCATCATTTGCCTCATCTCAATCAGCATGGATTCATGAGTGTCAAGACGTTGTTCCATGATGTCGAGTCTGGGATGAGCTTGTCTGAGTAGAGCTGGAAGGAACGTTCTGAGCAGCTTGAGGTTCTGGAATGGAAGCAGAAGCAGCAGGAGTAAACATAACTGGTGCAAGTCGCTCTGCCTCAGCCTCAGCTTCAAGACGCTCTGCCTCAAGTCTGGCTTGTTCAGCCTGAGCTGCTGCTTGACGTGCAGCTTCTGCTGCTTGCTCTTTCTTTCGCTTGGCTTCTTCAATAGCTTCAAGAAGCTTATTTCTCTGTTCTAGTTCATGAAGAGCCACCCGTCTAGCAAACCTTTGCTTGGCAGCCTCAATCCTCTGACTTCCCTCTGCATGCAGGAGCTGCAACATGATTGGAAACTGAGCCACTAGCCAAGTGCTCAAATTGTTCCACTCATCAGCCACATGTTCAGCATTCTCACTGAGATCAGTCTGACCGTGCACATTGCGGAGCCTCAAGGAGGCTTCATGATTGAAGATATTGATGCACTCAGAGAGAGATGTGGGTCGAAGGTGAGTATAGGGAATTATGGAGAGGTTGGTTTCAGGAGAGGCTGGGTGATTGCTGCTATGAGCTTCAGAGGCACCTTGTGGAGAACCAATGTTAATTATGGGAGCATTGGGTTCAGAGGTTCCACGGTGAGGGTCTGAAGTTTCAACCAGAGGGTGAGGTGATCTAACGGAGGATTGGTTAGACACTGATTGTTCGGGTTCAGGGTCTGGTTGAATTGGCTCTTGTTGGTCAGGGACAGGGTGAGCTTGTTGAACTAGGGGGTCTGCCTCTTGGATAGGATTGGCCAAGATAGGTTCATCTGGGTCAACTAGACGTTCAGGTTAGGGCCAGGATATTGCCTAGGGCTTGGACAGGTAAGGTAATATTCTTCCAAGGCAGATACCTTCTCTTTCCTAACCTCCATGAATTTTCTAATTGATTCAGAGGTATTGGAGGGAGGAGAGTCAATGACATTGATTGGGAAGGATACAGGGGTGAAGGCTGTTGAAGAGTCTGTATCCGTGGTTCTGGCAGCAGGACGTGCTGATGCTCTGGGAGCAGAGTGATCAGACGTTCGGGGTTGTGGTTCTGTTGGTTTGGGTTCTGGTTGGTTTGGTTCTGGTTGGTCATGGATGATTGGTTCAGAAAGTAATGGGTCATATGGAATGGTAAGGAGAGAGGTTGGATCTTCTGACCTAGAGGGTTGGTTCTGAAGCAAATTCCAGAGAGGTGCTTCAGTAGGAGAAGGTTGAAAGAAGGAAGATCTTGGGGAATGTGGTGGAGTGGTGGTTTGTGCGGCTGGCTGGGATTCAGGAATAGGAGTGAGGGGATTTGAGGAGTGTTGAAGTAAGGCAGAAATAGGAAGTGCATCAAATAAATTCAAATCATCATCAGAAGCAAGTGCAGGCTTACTTGAATGTGCTAATGATCGAGTCACTCTGGCAGGAGCTTCAGTCCTTCTGACCACTGCAGCAGCTGGTTCCACCCGAGTAGGCTTCACCACAATTCTGACCTTCTTCTGCTTCTTCTTTGGAGGACCATCCTCACTATCATCACCATCATCATCATCAGGCTTGCTCTTCGGTTTCTTGACCAGAGGGACATCAGATTCCTCTGAGGATTCTTCCAGAACCATCTTCCTCTTGGTTTTCTTCTTGGGAGGAGAAGGAAACTCTGGTGCTGGTGGAAGTCTGCTGACAAAATCATCAAGGTCAATCTCGAATCCTTGAGCCCTGAGGTCTTCAACATAGCATCTGATGGCGTCAGGATGGTCTGCTTGAGTCCACAGAGGGTAGTCATTCAGAGGCATTCTTCTTCCTCTGATCTCAGAAGATGTGTCTTCATGAGCAGGAGCAATCTTCTTCTGGATTAAGCCCATTTTCTTCAGAGAGTTGGCAGTGAAGACATCACTGACAATTGTGCTCAAGTCCTGTGTGCAACCAGCATTTATCAAATCTTGCACCAAGTTGCTTTCAATGAGAAAGTCTGAGAGCAGTCTCCCAAAAGGGATATATTTGATTGCAGACTTGATGGAGGCGGTGGTGCGAGACTTCCGGATGCATTCCTTCAAATAGGAGAACAGGAAGTAGGGAAGACAGATCTTCTCCTTGTCTTGAATGAAAAACAGCATCGCCTTCTGGTTGAAGTTGATGTAATCTGGAGAACTACCCTTCGGTCTCTGATTGATGCAGTTGAGCAGGATCTTGTGCCAGATTCTCAGTTTGGGGTGAAGGTCCATCACCTTGTAACTCGTCTTGCCCGGTTTGAAGGTGGTGTACAGGGCCTTGTTGACGATGTCCTTGGTGCTGGGTTTCAGCTTGGATTCCGTCAGTTGGAACCGATACCCATAAGCAGTTTCTGCTCCTAGCAGATTCACGAATGACTTCTCAGTGATGATGATCTTCCTGCCAAGAATGTGAGAGACCACCTGAGTGTCATCGCAGTCTGCGTGCTTCCAGAATTCCTTTACCAATTTCTCATACACCGGTCCTCGAAGTCGATTGAAGTAGTTTCCCCAACCTTGAGCTTGGACTTCAGGACGAAGATCAAACCCATTTGCAGCCAAGTTGTCGAGGTTGAATCTCCATTCTGCCAGGACTTGGAGTTCCTCAGGAGGAAATACACAGTGAACGGCACAGCCCCGTTCTGCAATAGGAACAATCTGCTCTTGAGCTTGAACTTGTTCTTGTGCCGGGTTCTCAGAGCCTCGTTGACCCGTTGCCAAACCGACTACCATGTGAGGGAACTGAGGTGCATCTGCAGTAGATCTTCTGGTTTGTCTCACCATTTTGAAGAGGTTGAAGGTTTGAGGTAGAAGATGAAGTTTGAAGGATGAAGAGAGATCGAGAGAGAAATCAAGAAGGAGGCGGTTTTGAAAAGCAGAGAGTGCGAGAGTGAAAACCGGAAGTGAGAGAGAACGTGTGTGTATAGTGGGTTTTATCAAATAACCGTTGTTGATTCAAAAAGCACTTTAAGATCAACGGTTGAAAATTAAAGATAGATAGTAACAGTAAAATACACAATCACACACAGGAGATAAGCATATCTACACGCAATCATAACAGACTGTCACACGGGCACAAGGAACTATGCATCAGAAATTCTGACGCACGTGTTGTTGTCTCAGCTTCAGAGTCAGTACCAGTGGGCACACACACTCTGATTGAGTTACCTTCTGGACTAGACATCTTCTGATCAAGAAGTATCATAGTCAGAGGTTCTGATCCATCTTCACTCTGGACAAAAGTCCATGTTTAGATTTTTCAGAATAAAATTAAATCTATCTTCAGCTAAGGGCTTTGTAAAGATATCTGCCCATTGATGGTCAGTATCAACAAACTTCAGAAGAAGTACGCCCTTCTGTACATAATCTCTAATAAAATGATACTTTACCTCAATGTGCTTTGCCCTTGAATGCAAGATAGGATTCTTACTCAATGAGATTGCAGCAGTGTTATCACAATAGATTGGGATATTGCTCTCAAGGATCTGATAATCCTCCAGCTGATGTTTCATCCAGAGCATCTGAGTGCTGCATATTGCTGCTGAGATATATTCTGCCTCTGCAGTTGATAGTGCAATGGTTGATTGCCTCTTGCTTGCCCATGAGACTAGATTGCTTCCCAGAAATTGACAATTTCCAGAAGTACTTTTTCTCTCTGTTCTATCTCCAGCATAATCAGCATCACAATAACCTGAAAGCTTATACTCTGATGTTTTCTTATACATCAAGCCAAGGTTAGTGGTGCCTTTCAGATACCTTAGGATCCTCTTAACAGCAGTTAAGTGAGTTTCCCTTGGATCTGATTGGAAACGAGCACATAAATGAACACTAAATAATATGTCTGGCCTAGATGCAGTTAAGTATAGAAGTGAACCTATCATGCCACGATAGAGCTTCTGACATACTTTACCACTTTTATCTTCTTTTTCCAGAATGCATGTTGGATGCATTGGAGTCTTGGCCACTGTAGATTCCAGCATATTGAAATTCTTCAGAAGTTCTTTAGTGTACTTGCTCTGATGGATATATGTTCCTTCTGGTGTTTGATCAACTTGTATTCCCAGAAAGTACTTTAATTCTCCCATCATACTCATCTCAAATTCAGTCTGCATCATCTCAGAAAATTCTTTGCATAGAGATTGATTAGCAGAACCAAATATAATATCATCAACATAAATTTGCACAATTAAGATATCATCTTTATAAGTCTTGCAAAAGAGAGTTGTATCTACTTTACCCCTTACAAACTCATTCTCCAGAAGGAATGAGCTAAGTCTCTCATACCATGCTCTGGGAGCTTGCTTCAGACCGTAGAGTGATTTCTTCAATTTGAACACATGGTCTGGTTTCTTTTCATCTTCAAAACCTGGGGGTTGATGAACATAGACTTCCTCTGAGATATAACCATTTAGGAAGGCACTCTTTACGTCCATCTGATGTAGAATTATGTTGTGATTTACTGAGAAAGAAATCAATAGTCTGATTGCCTCCAGTCTTGCTACTGGAGCAAATGTTTCAGTGTAGTCTATTCCTTCCTGCTGGCTGTAGCCTTGAGCAACTAGCCTTGCCTTGTTTCTGACTACATCTCCTTTCTCATTTAGCTTGTTTCTGAATACCCATTTCGTTCCAATAACATGGACATTCTCAGGCTTCTTCACTAAGCTCCAAACATCGTTCTTGGAGAATTGATTCAATTCTTCTTCCATGGCCAGAATCCAATCCTTGTCCTGAAGAGCTTCATCTATGGACTTGGGTTCAATTAAGGACACCAATCCTTTCAGACTCAGCAAGGTCTCTTCAGAGGGTCTGAAGGCAGATCTGGTTCTGACTGGTTCATCTTTGTTGCCCAGAATCAATTCCTTAGGATGAGCTGCAGTGATTCTGCTCTTCTTCAGAGTTTGTGAGTTAGAGGGACCAGCTTCTTCCTCTGGTTCATCTTCCTCTGGCTCAACTTCCTCTGGAGCTTTGCCTTTGTCAGAAACATTAATGCTTAAATCTGCAAACTTTTCAACTAGCTTTGACTGGTCAGAGTCAAGCTTATCATCAAATCTAACATGAATAGATTCTTCAATAGTCTTAGCATCAGTATTATAAAATCTAAAACCTTTAGATCTATCAGAATAACCAAGTAATAGACACTTAGAAGACTTAGCATCAAATTTATGCAATCTATCCTTAGTATTGAGAACATAACAAACACAGCCAAAAGGATGAAAATAAGAAATGTTGGGTTTTATGTTCTTCCACAATTCATAAGGAGTCTTATTCAGAATTGGTCTCACAGAGATTCTGTTCTGAATGTAACATGCTGTATTTACTGCCTCTGCCCAAAAGTGCTTAGCCATGCCAGTTTCTTAGAGCATGGTTCTAGCCATCTCCTGAAGAGTTCTGTTCTTCCTCTCAACAACACCATTTTGTTGAGGAGTTCTGGGACAAGAGAAATCATGTGCAATTCCATAGGAATCAAACAGACTCTCAAACTTGTCATTCTCAAACTCTCCACCATGGTCACTTCTGACACGCACAATTCTACAAGCCTTCTCGTTTTGCACTTGAGCAATGAAGGTAGAGAACACAGCATGAGACTCATCCTTGCGGGTTAGAAACTTTACCCATGTCCAGCGGCTATAGTCATCAACGATAACCATCCCATATCTCTTGCCACCTATAGACTCAGTTTTCACTGGTCCAAACAGGTCGATATGCAGAAGTTCTAACGGCCTTGAGGTTGAGACAACATTCTTTGCCTTGAAAGGGACTTTTGTGAATTTGCCTTTCTGACATGCTTCACAAAGAGCGTCTGAAGCGAACTTCAGATTGGGTAAGCCCCTGACAAGGTTTAGCTTGCTCAGCTGAGAAATCTTTCTCATACTGGCATGCCCTAACCGTCTATGCCATACCCACTGCTCTTCATTAACAGACAGAAGGCACTTCACATTCTGAGCCTCCAACTCAGATAATCTGATCTTATAAATGTTGTTCTTCCTCTTGCTGTTAAACAGAACAGAGCCATCGATCTGACTTACAGCCCGGCAGGACTTTTGATTGAATATAACATCATAACCCTTGTCAGCTAATTGACTTATAGACAATAAGTTATGTGTTAAGCCGTCTACCAATAAAACATTATCAATGCATGGACTACTATCTACACAAATAGTACCAGTACCAATAATTTTACCCTTTTCATTTCCTCCGAAGCCAACTTCGCCTCCAGGCTTAAGTTTCAGCTCTCGGAACATACGCTTTTCTCCCGTCATGTGACGCGAGCATCCACTGTCCAGATACCATGATTGGTGTTTCAGTGGAGCTATCAAGGATATCTGCAACATAGATAATCTTGTCCTTAGGTACCCACTTTCTGGGTCCTCTTTTGTTAGTTACCCCAGAGGTTCTGATCACCTTGGGTGTCTCAACATAATATTTTAAAGGAATATTTGCATGATATTTAGTCATAGAGAAAGATCCCTTTTTAAGAGGGTTTTTAGCAACTTTAGCAGGTACAGGATCAGGCAATATGGTACCAGAGGGAACAAAGCATTCATATAAAGATTTAGCTTTAGACACAGAAGGCTCATTTCTAATTGGTTTAGAATAGCCAATGCCATGCATTCCATTTCTGCTTACGCCATAGATCATTGAAGCCATTAAGCTTCTATCCACGCTTTTAGCTAGGAATCTTTGAAAAGACTTTTCATACTTAGATTCATTTCTACAATCAGAGGCATCACAGGCAACAATTTCTTCTAACTTAGCAATCTGGTTCTTAAGCACAGAGTTAGAATTTACCAAAGCATGATTTTCATTTTTCAAATCAGAAATAATTTTCTCATGTTCAGAAGGAGTCTTGGAGACAGTAGATAAGTTTTTTTCAACTTTTTATGCTTAGACAATAAAGAGTTATACTTATCCATGATATCAGACAAAGCATGTTTCAGTTCAGAGGTAGAGAAAGAAGCAAATACCTCATTTTCATCGTCTGAGTTAGGATCTCCTTCTGATTCTGAGTCAGAGTCAACAGCTTCCTTTGACTCTGCTTCCTTGTCTTTGACAATTGCCATGAATCCTTGGACTTCACCATCAGAGTCAACATCCTCTGACTCTGATTCATCAAATGTCACCATCAGACTCTTCTTGGTCTTGAAGTGCTTCTTTGGCTTCTTATCCTTCTTCAATTTTGGACAGTCACTTTTGTAGTGCCCTGATTCTTTGCACTCAAAGCAAGTGACTTCCTTGATTGATGACTTCTTCTGACCTGAGGATTCAGACTTTCCTCTTGCCTTTCCAGAGCCTTTGAACTTGCTCTGCCTGTGCTTCCAGATGCGGTTGAGTCTCTTGGAGATCAGAGTCAGCTCATCTTCATCAGAATCTTCTGATGCTTCTTCAGATTCTTCTTCTTCAGCTTGAAGAGCCTTTGACTTCTCAACTTTAGCCTTTTCAGATTTGGATTTCAAGGCTATGGACTTTTTCCTCAGATCTTGCATCTCTGAGCGCTTCAGCTCATGGCATTTCAAAATGCTGATGAGTTCTTCTAAACTCATATTCTCAACGTCTCTCGTGAGCTCTATTGAAGTCACCAAAGGCATCCAACTTTCAGGAAGACACCTGATGACCCTTATGACATGATCTTTTGTTGTGTAGCTCTTGTTGAGAGGACGTATGCCAGCTACAAGCAGTTGAAATCTGGAGAACATTTCTTCAATGGACTCATTTGGCTCCATGATGAAGGATTCATACTTTTGGATCAAAGACAATGCCTTTGATTCTTTGACTTTCTTGTTTCCTTCATGAGACATCTTCAGAGAATCAAAAATGCCTTTAGCAAACTCACGATCTGTAATCTTCTGGTACTCCTCATAGGAAATAGCACTTAGAAGAATTGCTCTTGCTTTGTGATGTTGTGAGTACAGCTTCTTTTGATCTGCAGTCATCTCTGACCTTGGGATCTTCTTGCCATCTGCATCAACTGGACGCTCGTAGCCATCCACAATAATATCCCAGAGATCTGCATCGAAACCCAGAAAGAAACTTTCCAGTCTATCTTTCCAATATTCGAACCTTTGACCGTCGAACATAGGAGGCTTTGCATTGTAACCATCTCTTTGAGTTTCACTAGTGGTGGCAGCCATTGTTTTTCACACCGGCCCGGATCACTGAACACTGTTAGGTGTGGTAATCAGAACTTGCGCTCTGATACCAATTGAAGGTATGAAAAACGGTAGAAAGGGGGGGGGGTTTGAATAACGTTTTCAGTACAAAACTACCACCTTAAAGATTTTGACAAATCTTTCGAGAACTTAAGTGCTAAAGATAAGAGATAGAAAAGCACACAAGGATTTTATCCTGGTTCACTTGATAAATCACTCAAGCTACTCCAGTCCACCCGTTAAGGTGATTTCTTCCTTCTTAGAATGAAGGCAATCCACTAATCAGGTAAGAGTTACAACTGCACTTGAAACCTACAAGTGACTAACAATTACACTGACTTAGCTCACACTAAGATTCACTCTCTTAGTCTTCTCTAGGATCCGATCAACCTTGATCTCATAAAGGAACTAAACAAACTGTTTATTAAAGAATTGTTTACAAGAGATTTGCTTCTAAAAAGCTGATAGTAAACACAATGAATTTCAGATGAAAGAAAGCTTAGAATATTTTGAATATGTCTTGCGTGTGTGTGTTGTTTTTGCTATTCTAGCCGCTTCTTTCAATCTTCAGCCTCTATATATACTCCAAGGATTAGGGTTGAGCGTTGCATGGGAAATGCTACCGTTGGAGGGCAGTTCTGGAAAATCCAGCTTCTGCTGTGGCTGAGAACGTTAGGTAGGTCGTCAGGAAGGTACACTTGCTTTTGTACTTGGATAGCGACTTGACCTTTTAACCTAGGAGACTTCTGATCAGGGGAATACTTCATATTGGAACTTGTGAAGCCGGTTGATCAGAGTCAGAGGGAAAGCACAGATCCTCTGACCATTGTATCTTCTGATTCTGAACTCAGAGGGAAGAACATGGCCTTCAGAGTTTCTTGCTTCTGGACTTCAGAGTTTCCACTATTCAGCTTCTGGATCTTCAGAGTCTTCTACACCATCAGAACATCTGAACCTTCAGTGTTTCTTGGCTATCAGAACTTCTGGATCTTCAGAGCTTCTAGCGACTGAGTCCTCATCAGAGTTTGTATAGCTTCAGAACTTCTGAAGCTTTTCCACTGTTCATACTGAACATGGTGAATGCGAAAGCGTTGCTTGGGTTACCCTTTATACACAGTGCTTCTGATTTGTGTGAGATTGAGTTGAGGTCAGAGCCTGTAAATAGCACACTCAGAAAAACACGTTAGAGTACCACAATTGTTCATATCAAAAGGTTAACTTGTAATCATCAAAACATAGAGTTGTACTACTAGATCAAAACTTGATCTTACACTGCTCTGTTCAGATATGGCTTTGGCATCTTCAGGGTGTTTTTGATGATTATTCTTCTCCACCCTTTTGCAACTTTTGGTGGCGGAAGTTCCCTATTTGCGAGGTGTTGCTGGGGGAGCTTTGGCAGAAGATGAGGTGTAGCCGGCGCTTTTGGATTGGTGCTCGGGTCATCGGTTGCGGTTATGGGCTGGTGGTGTGCAAATTGGGGTCTTCTCTGGCGGATCTGAGGTTTTGGGTTTGGGTGGCTCAGGCTTCACTTTGCTCGTTGTTCGGTACGCTGGTCCGGCCGAGTCCGAGCGCGCGGGAGGTCCTCTCGCGTCCAATATTTTGGGCAGGTTTTTCTGTTTTTTCTCTGTGGTTGATATTCGGCGCTGATTAGCATCCCCCAATGCTAGGTTGGGCTCTGTTTTCGTTGGGTTTGTGGTTGTTTCTTAGTCGCTTTTCGGTCCCCGGCAGATGCCCCTTCTTGTTGGTCTTTTATTGCTTGATCCGGGATGGAGTCCTTGTTGTTGTAACCTAGGGTTTGGCTGCAATCTGTGCACGGAAGGTAGTTCTTAGGTGCTGCAGTTTTATAGTTTTATCTTTGGGTGCACCTAAGATATTGGTTTCCAAGGCTTTTACCCTATAAACCATCGGGTAGCAGTTTAACTTGTCCTAAATTTCTTTTTTTCAGGTTTTCCTAGGGTGTATTGGGGGGGGGGGGTTGTGCTCACTTTATTGAGTATTGTTTGTACTATTGACCGCTTTTTAATAAAGATTTCTGCTTTCTAAAAAAAATGTGGAGTGGTGCACCTTAGATGGCAATCTCTATTTAACAATTTCAAGTATCGGAAGAGATTATTCTAAGTGTTTGTTCACACTTTACAAATACTTCCACGCAAGAAGAGGTGAGAAAGACATAAGAGGTATGATAGTTAATGTAATGAAAAAATAATAGAGTATGAAGAAAAAATGAGATTGAAGAGAAATAGAAATGAGAACTCATTCTCTCTCTACATGGTGGAAATATATTCTTGAAAAAACAAAAGTAAAAGCTAAACCGCCCACAATTTGAACAGCTTGCAATGCTGCACTCCTTAAAAAGGCTTAAACACAAGTAACACATAATTAGCTATTAGAATATTAACAAATAGGGCATTGACTTCCTGCTGCAACAAGATTATAAATAGCTGAGGATTTCACAACTTGTCATATCACATCACTTCACATTTTCCTCTTATAATCTGACATAACTAGCTACATTTGTTATAGGTCCTCTATTCTTCTATACCAACCTTTTGCTTCTCCAAATCATGGGTAGATTTCATGTTATGCAAAATTACTTAGCTATTTTTCTAGCACTAGTTGCCTGCAACTATTTACCTCTAACTCATGGCCGCCAAATTAAGTCATTGAACCACCCTTCACCCCTAAGCACAGGCACAGTAGCGGTGAATATTAATGTTCCCACTCCATCATCAGAGAGGAGGAAAATTGAGTCACCCATGAAACCAAACTATGATGTAGCTAGTTTTGGAGATTCAGGTGCAGGCGACACACATGCTTTCCGACCTACAACACCAGGCAATAGTCCTGGTGTTGGTCACAAAAAGTTTGCACAAGATCAAGAAGATAACAGCATGAAAGCAATGGTTGGAGTTCAGAGCACAGATGGTTTCAAACCTACAAACCCAGGTCACAGCCCTGGTGTGGGCCATGGTTACCAAACTAAAATTGGACACCTAAATTAGTCAGGCTGTCATGCATATAAGCAAATTAAATTCCCTTATAGGCTTCAAAACTAGTCCAACATATTATATCATGTGTACATGCAATAACATCACAATTAGTTGAATATGATTTGTAGAAATTTATAAAGTGCAAACATTCAACATACACTTAAAGTGAAAGGAGAGAAAAAAGAAGAGGAAATGTATGTGATATTTAATCAAGGGATGGGAGATAGAAAAATTAAGTGTCTGTTGCGGGTTTACACTATTTAGATGTGTTAATTAGTATCATTCTTGTTATATTAGTTTCATTCTGCACTCTACGACTCTGTATCTTGCATGCAATTAGCATGTGATAGACTTAATCATTGTTATCCAACATATTTACAATTTGCTCTCTATACCAGTAATGTTGTATGATGTAAGTTTCAAAATAAATAGAAGATGTTATTTATTTAATGATTTCCCCTATTGTATTTTTTTATGTACTAGGAATCTAGCTAGGATCGATTCTCAGATGGTATATTCCTTTTGAAAATTTAATTTGTTTTAGTAAAGCACGATTCAAACTAAACCTTGACTAGTAATGGCATCAACCAATTTGTTCTGAACATAGCACTAAAAATATTTGGGTCATTGAACTCTCGATTCACTATATTATTTGAACTATTTTAATTAGTACTATCATGATCACAACTACTATTATTCGATCTGCATATGTTTATGACGTGAACATGGTCATCTATATACACTATCTGCTGTCATCGATAGACTGAGATGAGCGGTCTTGGCTCTTTAGCGGGTTGTTTTTGCTTAATTCCAATCTCTGGGCACGCTGATTTCTAGGTGCTCAGGCAATCTAGGCTCTGTTTTTGTTTTCTCTGTTGGTTTGTTCTTCTGTACCCTGTAGGCATAGTTTGCTCCGGTTACAACGTGGCCTTCTTAATTGCTATCTTCTGATTAACTGGTACTTCATCTGTTCCTTATTAACTGTCAACTTTGAAGAAAAAAATTTGTTCCTATATATCTGTCCACTTAGAGTTTCAAGAGAGCATTAAATGATGTTTTTCCAAGAAATGCCCTTGCAGGAACAATAAATGAGGAAAGATAATATAAATTTTAAAGGGTGAAGTAGGAAATCAAATAATACTTTTATGAAAAGTAACAAAATTAATTGCACTTCTTAATATGTGTGTTTCTTCTCTTCCTGGACAGTTAAATAGGAACGGAGGGAGTATATGGCTGAAGTACCCATAATATTTCTTTATATATAATTAATTTTGTGTTTGCTGCAATACCTTAAGTGAGATTAAGGTGTGATATCCAAAATGACTTGTTTCAATAAAAAAAGACTCATGTATCGATTAAAATTTTGATTTTATTCTATCATAGTAATGCGGTGTTCTATTCTTAGAGACGTGAGATATTCGAGTTGTGTGTTCTGAGCTTTGTTCATCCATCAATCATGATTCATGATCAATTTACGCGCATCTTCATTACTATCATTCGTTTCCACCACTCGTCCATTTTTTCACTAAATAATGAATTTCATGAGATAAAGTTAATTGACAAGTGAACTAAAATCTAAAAATGTAGTATTTACCTTGAATAACATATAATAATCTAGTATTAAATTATTTAATGCGAGTACCACACACAAAAAAAAATTTCAGGGTATCACATAATTTACCAATTAATTTTGACTTATCTAAAAAAAACCGCATAACAATCACTATAAATACATGTTTGGTTCCTTGCCGAGGTGCAAGCGTTGTATGAGGGCTTGCGTCATGTGTGGGATTTGGGCTACCGGAAGGTGGTGTGTTTCTGTGATTGTGCTGAGATGATTGCGGCTGTCACAGGGCCCCAAGATGTGACTCAGTTTTGGCATAGAGATGTGATTCTCCAGGTGCGCGAGCTCCTTCGTCGTAATTGGCACGTGTTGGTGCGCTATTTCCCTCGCGAGAGGAACATGGTGGCGGATGCGTTAGCTAAGTTTGCAACTAGGAACAATTGTAGCTGGTGGGTTTGACGTTTGCCACCGTCAATGGTTGTACCCTTGCTTTTTCAGAATGTTCTAGCTTAGTTTATTTTATCTTCCATTTGTAACAAAAAAAAATAATACATGTTTGGTTAGTTTATAAATTAATCATTACTTTTTTAAATAGAATTAATCATTACTTAGTATTAATATTATTTGCTCATATATTGTATAAGTATTTTCATTCTAAGAGAAAGTTCTCTCTTAGCGCTCTCATCCGGTCAAGTGAGTGGATTCTCTTTATTCTACATGCTCTCTGTTATTTACAATTGTGCATCACCATTCATTTCTACCAACTTTCTTGAAGAATAGATTTATATATCATAATTTTCATAAAAATAATTATTCAGAAATTAATGTCAATTTTTTTGTATTCAATAGTTTGCAATATATAGTTCCTTCCATATTTTTTCAAAGATCAATAAACCAATAAAAACAAATTATGCTGATTAAAAATATCAAAGGATAAATAAAGAAAAAATATATTGGTAAAATAATCTGACTAAGAGGGGTAATTAAATGTTAATGTCCCATTGGGACTAGAAATATGGTAAAATGAATCGTTTTTAATGGTTTTTATTATAAGCAATGAATTAAATTGAAGTGAAGTATATGAGTACTTCAACCTAATACAAAAAGAATTAATGTAAGCTATAGGTAACTTTACATCTCAACTTACAAATGAAAGAAACCCTCAAAGCTAAGGCCTAAGCTAGGTTTAATTTGGTTGGTTTACAATTTCCACGTTTGACAAAAGCAACGAAAACAGGGTAATGGCATGGATGCGCATGGCGGTATTTTATTAGCTATAAATGCAGCAACTCAGATTAAAACATGTCGACCACCAAACCAATGCCACCAAGTGCGGTGGTTGGTGCACCTGGTCCTGGGGCAGCACCGGCTCCTGGTCGTGGTTTGTGCATTTTAGGCCCAAGGCCTCTAGGCACGGCCCTCCAGTAGGATACTCTATTCATTCACAGCTAGAGCAATGGCTTCTGCATATATATATACACACGTGTCTTCTGCCTGGCCATGAATGTATGCATTGATTGTTTTCTATGCATGCTGAATTAATTTTTATTAAAACCCACAATCTATGAAACATAAGGTATGCTTGAGGTGGTTTTTGGTTTTATTATTTAAAATTCTTAAAAACCAAAACAACTTTTCAGTTTTATAATCTAGTTTTGTATTTTGTGAGGTTTTCAATTTTAAAAAAGTTGTCAAACTTTGTAAATTCACAACAATTTTCAACTTTGGGAATTTAAGACAACGAAAAGTAGGGGCGAAATTATCATGGAGGGGCTAGATATATAGCAGTGGTGGTAGAGTTTCGATGTTTTTTTTTGTTAAGCCGATGTTACCTAGTGGCAGTGATAGGCGGTTATGGGGGTGGAGGGTTGTAGTGGCGGCGACAATTTCAGTAGTGGGGGTGTTGACGCTCATGGTGGTGGTAGTGCGGGAGGTAGTACCAACCCACCCCGACCCGGTGGCGATAGTGGTTATAGTGGATATGGTTGTGGTGGCGGTGAGGGTGTGTAGGGGATGTTACCTGGTAGTCGTGACATGATGGTGGTGGCATCAACGTGGTGATTGTGGCGGTAGCGATTGTGCTGATGGAGGTAGTGATTGCAGTGGAGTAAACATTAATTGGTGGTGGAGGTGGCGGCGGTAAGACACAAGTTTTTAAGCTTATGCTAAGTGAATAAACTTCTTATTCACGATTAGGGTTGATGTATCGTGAAGGGAAACCTGAACAAGAGTTTACTAAATGAAATAAATTTATTAAGGAGAAAGTTCAGGAAAAGTCTAAGGATTGTATCCGAATCGATAAAAGGTATAGCACGATCGATTCGCTTAAAACTAGGACAAGAACCTTAGGAAAAGACTAAGTTCCACCCTTGGAACACTGTAGGAATTTATTCCAAAAATCTTCAGAGAAATGTTAGAACTTCTCTTAATCCATACATCACAATCGTTTCAAGGCGAAACTCTAGGATCTACGAACGTCCGATTCCAATCATCGGAAGTTTGCCGAAACCGAAACCCTGGTATTTTAAAACCCTAGAATCAACCGACGATGAAGACTTTTTCTATTCGGAGCTTCAAATGAAGATTCTACACGCGTACACCCATTTCTCTTGATGATTTCAATCTTTCTTCAGAAGGAAGTTTTCTATTCCGACATTCGATGCAAAAAGTAACTTATCGGGTAAAATAGTTTTACACCGACTTTGCATTAGTTACCAAAAATACAAGGAGACCTCATTTTAGTTTTGGAATTATTTCGCCAAAACCTATCTTAGAATTCACGGAGAATGAAGCCGGAAAAATCAGATTCGCGAAACTTTCATTTTCCCGCGTTTTTCCATCCTCTATATATAGCAAGAAAGGTGAGAAAAATCACAAAAACTCCACCATTTTCTCTCCAAGGCCGCGAGCTCCATTGAAGGAAGAGGAAGAAGAGATTTTCTTCATTTCTTGCTTGATCGTCGATTAAACAATTGCTACTTCAAGGTTTCGAGGTATAGTCGCTAATCCTTACCTCTGATCGCTTTTTCCATAGCTTTTCTCTATGTCTTTCTGTGCTCATAGTTTTGAGGTTTTTGCAAAACTATCCTGAATACTTCATTTTTTATTCTAAACATCTTCCCTACGTTCTCCTGAGTATGTTTAGCTAATAATACTCCGCCGATTCTCGAAAAACTACCGTCGAGTTTCAATTCTGGTGAAAATACCCATTTTGGGGCAAAGCTTCGTCCTTTGGGCTGAAAACTATCGCCTTAGCTTAGTGCTAGTAGGATTAGTTGTCATAAACGTCGTTGGTGACGTCCCCATCCAATTTGCTTTTCGAAATTTCAGTTTTGAATTTCTGAGCTAAAAATAATGACCAAAATACCCCTGCGACAGTTTTTGATCCGATAATTTTTCCGAGTTTAGAATACCCTTAGTTACGGCTAATGATAGCATAGGAACCAAGTTTGATCGAAGAAAAATCGGCCCTCCTATTTGTGAATAGTGGCCGAGCACTCTAAGGGGGGAGGAGGAAAATTCCTTTTTCGAAAACTTGTCCTTTCGCGCTAGATTATCGTACCTCGGAGTATATACTACTTCGTGTAACCTTAGTGAGTATTGATAGCTTAGTTTCCGATAGATTTTGATTGATTTCTGTGGTTTTGCTCTAAAGGTGCTTTTGAGGAATTTCCAGAGGAGCAAGGCTTTGATTGTGAAGAAGTGTTAGAAGATCACCCTGGAGAATCTTCAGGTGAGGGCTACTCACTGAATCTCTAGTTAATGCTTAGGGTCGATGCTTTCGACATTGATTTACTGTTTATGCACTTGTGTGTGGTTGATTGGAAAAATGTTTTCTGAGGCTTCGGCTGACAATGTAGATGATTCATCTACTGATTGGTTTTGAGAGTGAATTACATGCTAAGTGCTAAGTGGGTAATCTAGGATGTGTGATGCATGTTTTATATGCTAAGTGCTACGTGGTTATTGCATAATATGTTGGTTGATATATGACATGTTGTTTGATTGTGCTGAGTTAATTATGCTTTTGCAATGATATCTGTGATTCTGAGTAGTGAGGATAGCGGGCAGGTCATGCCGATTTTATTTTGAGAGTTTTGGGGAAAGTTTGATAGGACGAATGTGATTCGGGCCTTGTTATGGTGTTTCATGGATTGAGACATTCTCTGGAGTCATTTGGGGATTAGGAGATCCCGAGAACTGATAAGTAATGCGATACGACTAAAAGGATAATTATTTTGTGAAGAAAACTCATAAGACCTTAAACAACCTCTAAATCTTTAAGTAATGATAATAATCTCGAAGGAAGCTTAGGAGTCGAATCTTGGTTTTGGAAAACGAGAAGTGTCGTCGGATCCAAGGGTTGAGGAGATTGAGAAGTTCTGAGTATGTTGATACTCCTTCGCTCTTTGAGCAGTTTGTTTAGCCATCCAAGGGATGTGCCGAGAAGCTTCACTGAGGCGTGAGACCTTGTGAATGCGTGATACTTCACTAAGGTGTGAGACCTTGTGGAAAGCATGGATCTTCACTGAGGCGTGAGACCTCGTGAACAGCATGAAGCTTCACTGAGGCGTGAGACCTTGTGAATGCGGGATACTCCACTGAGGCGTGAGACCTTGTGGAAAGCATGGATCTTCACTGAGACGTGAGACCTCGTGAATAGCATGAAACTTCACTGAAGCGTGAGACTTCGTGCAAGTGTGTAAATTCACTGGGGCGTGAGACCCCGTGAAAGCATAAAACTTCACTGAAGCGTGAGACTTTGTGAATGTGTGAGACTCCACTGAAGCGTGAGACTTCGTGGGAGCATTGATGACTCGAAGAGTTATCGTGAGTGGTTGCACTCATTTTATGATTATTGTATTTTGTCGCAGAATCGACTTTTACCTTAGGGTATTCTTTATGGAGACATTAAGTTAGCTAGAACACGTGGCGACGTGTCGAGTGAGGTCGGAGACGTTGTTTGGCTAATCACATTGCATTCATGCACACATAGGAGGTTAATACACGGCGTGATACCGGACCTCGGTGGATTCCAAAATGGTCATAAGACCCGGATTTCCGCGTAAGAGCGCTGCTAGGTGACTCTTAGTAGCAGACCGAAATGGCAGACCTTCGGGTTTACTGCTGATCTGGCTACCTTTGTGTGGTGTAAGAGGCACGCGGGCAGAAATGGTCCCACCGTTGCTGGTGCTAGGATTGATCCGTTTGATGTCCATCCCTTTCCGGAATGCATTTGGTTAACTGGGTTAACCGCCATATCATTTCATGCAACATGCATTCTGACTTAGTTGCTGTGTGTGATTGATTCTTGTTAATCCTATTTGATGCATGCTATTTGTTATTATTGTCGTTACATTCATTGTGGAATATGCAACCCTAGGATGTTATCCCTAGCTATAAGCCTAAGTGGCTATTCTATTATCTGTATCTATCGGTGCTATTATTTACATAATTCTTTGGAGTTGACCCTCGCGTCTTCTGTGTGTGCTTTGGAGGACTACGCCTTTTGTCAGATGTCTTTGGCGGGCTGGTTCACGACGGTTCACCCTTCGGGGGGAACTAGGGTTGAGATGCTGGAACAGGAGCGCATCGCGGTCGCGAGAGGAGGACGGATGGTGTACATAGATTAGGTCGTTCTGGATTTCGAATTCGGACGACGATCATGCTAGCACGTAGGTTTTAGTGCTGGTGTGAGCTCCTCGAGATGGGATTAGTGTAGGAGTAGAGTCTTAGCTCTGAACATCATTTGTTTCTTTGGGAACAGGGTAGTTTCCCGCCGATAGCTTTTTGTGTGGTTTCTCTACGGGAATCACAGAGAGTTGGTTGGACTTAGGAGGTCTTGTTTTAGGCCATCTGGGCTGACTTATTCGCATTTTGAGGGTTTGTGTTGCGAACACTTAGCCTTTTCTTTTGGATTGTACATTTTGCCTACGGGCGTTACACTTTTCTTATTTCCCGTCACTAGAGGTTTACTCATGACGTGGTTAGCTACTTACAGCGGGGGCTGTAATTATTATTGTATATTAGTTCTGTTATCTCTCGCATTTGCGTTTTATTTATTTCAGTCTTTTTTATATCGACGAAAAAACAATATTCACGTTTTTCCGCTTTAAGTTTCTTTTGGGTTACTAAAGTGACGACACCGAAATCGGGGTGTTACAACGGTGGAGGTGGTGGTATTGAAGAGAGGTGATGGTGGTGGCGATGGCAATGGTAGTAATGGTGGTGGTGGTGGCGGCGGAGGCACTGGTGGCAGTGAAGGTTGTTGTGGTGGCGGTGTTGGGTGGTAGCGGAGGCGTAGAGGTGATGGTGGTAGGTGGTGAAGTGATGAAGTTACATGTTATTGAAACTAAAAACCATAATCGATCACAAAACTGTATTTGTGGTTTTGAAGAACAAGCTAAAACGGTTTTGAAATTCAGTAAAAACTCACTCAAACTCCATTTTTGTCGAACATGTTTTTTTTTTAATTTGCATTTAAAAATCAAAAACTGAAAACTAATAACCACCCCAAACAGCCCTTTATTAGTCTCATGACTGATAAATGTTGTGATATATTTGGAAGCCAAGGAAAAAAATATCTTTAATCAAATTTTTTGTATTCTTTTTATATTAATGCATTGGAGAGTGAAAAGTGAGAGATGTTTTGTTAAAAAAAAAATTGATGTTGTAGATATTTCAAATTGGTTCTATAAAAAATCTATATTATACATCTAATTTATTTCTTTTAATATGGATTGAAGGTAGTATAAAATAATGAGAAAACTAATGCTATGTTTGTTTAGAGTGAAAACAGATGGAAAGAGGTTGAAAAACTTGATTTTAAAAACTGTTTCAAAATATTAAAAATTAAAATTAATTACCACTTCATCTATTTGGCGTCCCTTCGCGTGAAGCCTTTCTAGCAAGGTGATCAGCGGTATTATTCCGCTCTCGTGGCAAATGAAACGAGCAACAGTCCAGTCCCTCTGCATGTTTATCACAATCTGTCATCAAGAGTTGATATAAATATTTTGTAGGGGCAGAATAACATTCTAATACTGTTATACCAAGTAAAAAATTTCTCTTAGGTGGCGACAACCCCATTTTTACACTACCTAGGTTTGTCCCTGCAATAAATAGTACATATACCTTTCAAACACCACATTTTTCCTATTTCTCACTTATCACATTACGTCACAAGAGTTGCTCTCAAAATCTGTCAGGATGACAAAATCCAACAGCAACTCACTAAGGAGAAGTCTCAGAATCGCAGGGATTTGGGTACTTTCTGCGAACCATTCGGAATTCAAGGTTGTCCCAAGAAACCTAAACCCAGAAAGCAAGATCCTCCTCCCAAACAGCAATGGAAAAAGAGATCTAGCAGGAATGATCATAGGAAACCCAAGCCTAGATCAAAACCCCAATCTTCGCAAATTCCAAAGAACCCTTCTGAGACTAGACCCTCTCAAGGAAAAGATGTTACCTGCTACAACTGCGGCAAGCCGGGCCATATTAGCAGGTATTGCAGACTCAAAAGGAGAATCTCTGAGCTTCATCTTGAACCTGAAATCGAGGACAAGATCAACAATCTCCTCATTCAAACTTCTGATGAAGAAGAATCTAATCCTTCGGATTCTGAGGTCTCTGAAGACCTAAATCAAATTCAGAATGATGATTCTCAATCATCATCTTCCGTCAATACCTTGTCCATCAACACTTTGACCAATGAACAAGATCTTCTCTTCAGGGCCATTAATTCTATCCCTGATCCTGAGGAAAAGAAAATCTATTTGGAACGCCTCAGATCTACTCTTTGAATGATAGCTATGAGCTGTCCATAACTAAGGGTGTGATATGGGATTTCTCCCCCCGGATTTTGGCTTCTAAGTTTCTCACGAACTTTGTCGCCAAAAGATTTAGGAAGACCGGCCAGGAATTTCTCTTTCCAGAAGACTTGTTGGCTGTCTTCACGGGTGTAAACCCTGGTTAGGAAGGTATCCTTATACCATCTGAAATCACCCAAAGATTTGCACTTAAGATTGGACAAAAGATCACCAGATCTGTCCTTGATGAGGGAAGGATCTCCAACAAAATGTTGGGCTATGGTAAAGATTAAGGAGTTGACAGCATCAGAGATGAATTTGCCATCTTCCATGATAGGATTACCTTCTTCATCAGTCTTGACAGCGGTCAAGATCTGATCCTTCTCGTCTTGAGTGAGATAATTATCCCACCAACCTTTGAGCTGGCCACAGAAACCAGCAACCAAGACTTCAACGATAAGAGATTCAGGACAATTGTTGGCGGTAACATAGGCAGTGGCTACCATAGTCATATTTTGGAGGATTTTGGTGATGCCATACTCGTTTTCACCATCAATATTCCATTCATAGACATTGTTGGCACTGAAGCTTTTGAAGTTTGAAGATTCTTCTAAAAGAAGATCAGGAGCAGTAGCTCTAGGATAGTAGAGCTTGGTTTCTTTTCTCCACTGATTCTTAGAATTGTGAATGACAGTATTGACCGGAATACTTTTGATAGATTGAACGTCAGACTTCATAGATTGAATATCAGAATCAGACTCAACCTTACCATCTTCAATATTATTTAAAGAAGTAGAGGTATTACGAGTAGAAGTACGAGTTTTTGGAGGAGGAGGAGCAGTAATAGTGGGATTAGAAACTGCTTCCGGAGTAGGTTCCGGAGTCTCAGGAGGTTCCGGAGTCTCAGGAATAACTTGTTTGAGAAGCTGAAGTTGCTCTACCACCTTTTGGAGGAGCTCATTGTCAGATTCCTTTTTTGCTCGAAGAGTTTGAGCCGAGTGTCTGGAACGGCTACTGATTTGAAAAGGTTTGAAAAGAGGTTTTTCAAGTTGACATCCTTTAGGGATATCAAGATTGGAAGAGGAAGGTTCAATCTTGACCTTTTCTTTTCCTTTCCTGGAAGAGGAATCCTGCACTTGGGATTCTCCAAGAATTTGAAGATACTTATTGTTGGTATAATTGGATTGTTCCATGAGGTCTTTGATGTCTTTACCAGTGACATCACCTTCTTCTTTCCTAGTCTTGAAGGGAGAAGCTATGACAGCTGTAGATTGAGCTCCTTTAAGAAGGAAAGTGTTCAATAAGGTAGTGTTCAAGTTGGTCTTAAACCCCTAACCAGGAAAATGGTCTTTGGAAAAGGCTACTCCAGCCCAACCTGTTGAAACTCCTGAGTTTCGTGAAATCATCCAACACCAATCTGGCCAAGTAGATCTCATCTTTGATAGGAGAAATTCCTTCTCTATCCCTAGATCTATTAGGACATCCTCAAATGATTTCCAATCCACCATGTCTAGAAGATCTTTTTCTATGACTAGAAGGAACCAGCCTGAGTCTAGTGCTCGACCTTCCCTCTCTCATGACGGATCTACTATCCATTTAGCTGGATATGTCAATACTACTCCTGTCAAAACTACCTATGATAAGAGTAATGAAGATCATCAATCCACCTTATCTCCAACGTATTCTTCTCTAGAAACCCCTGGAGAGACTTCTGATTTCATTGGAGCAATTACTTCCGAATTTGTCATTGACAAAGAAGGTATCCGAGCAGATTTTTACTCTGACCGATGGACTCAGCAAAGAAAATGGTTCTTTGCAAAGTATCAGGGTGAAAAGAGAAAGAAGATCCAAGAAAAATTCTATGGGTTCCTTGAGAAAACCCAGCAAAACATCTTCTTTTTTGAATGGTTTCAAGATTATGCCAACAAGAATTGGAAATCTTACCCCTTCCAAATTGACATGATTAAATGGCAGCATAAGGATGGAAAAGAAACCCTTTCTAACCTGCCACCTAAAACTCCTTTCCTTCTTAAAGGAGCTCAATCTACACCTGTCCTAGCTTCTCCCTTCAAGACTAGGAAAGAAGAAGGTGATGTCACTGGTAAAGACATCAAAGACCTCATGGAACAATCCAATTATACCAATAAGTATCTTCAAATTCTTGGAGAATCCCAAGTGCAGGATTCCTCTTCCAGGAAAGGAAAAGAAAAGGTCAAGATTGAACCTTCCTCTTCCAATCTTGATATCCCTAAAGGATGTCAACTTGAAAAACCTCTTTTCAAACCTTTTCAAATCAGTAGCCGTTCCAGACACTCGGCTCAAACTCTTCGAGCAAAAAAGGAATCTGACAATGAGCTCCTCCAAAAGGTGGTAGAGCAACTTCAGCTTCTCAAACAAGTTATTCCTGAGACTCCGGAACCTCCTGAGACTCCGGAACCTACTCCGGAAGCAGTTTCTAATCCCACTATTACTGCTCCTCCTCCTCCAAAAATTCGTACTTCTACTCGTAATACCTCTACTTCTTTAAATAATATTGAAGATGGTAAGGTTGAGTCTGATTCTGATATTCAATCTATGAAGTCTGACGTTCAATCTATCATAAGTATTCCGGTCAATACTGTCATTCACAATTCTAAGAATCAGTGGAGAAAAGAAACCAAGCTCTACTATCCTAGAGCTACTGCTCCTGATCTTCTTTTAGAAGAATCTTCAAACTTCAAAAGCTTCAGTGCCAACAACAAGCTTCAGCTCCCAGAATTTCGACCAAGTTGGTTTTAATTATTAGGACTATATCAGGGCTTGGGATAATATAATCCTTGGTCTGCAAAACAAAAGTTTCAAACATTCTTGGCTCATTTATTTTAAATGGACCAACAAATATTCTTTTTCAAATTGGTTTCATTCATGGTGGAGCTTCTTTGGACCTACAGCTGAAATTTTCCCCTCTGAAGTTCTTGAGGGATACAATCACTTCATTAAACACTGGAACAAAGAGTTTGAGTAGAGCTTAGATAGAGAGTTTAGAGAGAGAAACACTGAGAGAATTCCTTCTGTAAGTTCTCCTTCAGTTTTCCTTTCTTTCAATCTTTTCTGTTTTTAAGTTTCAGTTTTTCAGTTTTTAAGTTTCAGTTTTGTAATCTATGTTTATGTAATATATATCTTATTTCTCTGTTTATGGAAGGCTGAGCCTCCTGTTTTAATTATCTTGTTCAAGTTTTATTTTTCTGTTTATGGAAGGCTGAGCCTCCTGTTTTAATTCCTGTTTTTAATTTCTGCAATTTAATTTTCTGCAAGAAGCCCCTCCGTGGTGGCGTCCTACTTCTCTTAATCCTCTTCTCATCCCCCTCCTTCTGCTTCCGACCCCCTCTTGGTATCAGAGCCTGATGGGGAAGTAGGAACATGCTAAATATGTTAGATATAAGTTATTTCTCTGTTCTGTTCTTATATTATTAAGCACTATGGTCGGGATCTGGACTGGTAGTACACTTTGAACTAAACTAAAATGAAAGCTCTTTTGAAAACCTTCTAGGATTATTACTATTCAGACTTATGATCATCTCTGCAGCGGAGGCGTTGAAGGCAGTAAGTCCCTGTGTGGCAGTAAGTCTATATTGGCCATACTACAGACATGTTATTAAGTTCTGAATATTTTTAATGTCCTTGTTTAGTTTCTTTTTGTGGTGGCTTAAGTCTGATCCAGATCTATACTGCTCAACTATTAAGAACAACGCAGAACATAACTTATATTTCTAATTTATTTATCTGTTTCTATAGAACCAGGTGATGGCGATGATACTTACGGGTGAGGAAGATCTATCTTTCTTGATGCTTCGCTCTTTCTCTTCTAAGCTTTCTTTCAGATCTTCCCAACCCTCTTCTTCTTCTATCGATCATCCTCATCAATCCAATCAATTATCCAAATCTGTCTTCAAAGAAGAAATTCATTTTGAAGATATCAATCAAGATCTTGACAACTGGGAAATTCCAAAAATTTCTCATGCTGAGATCTACAAACCAAACGGATCCTTTTTCAAACGATTAGATTTCATTATCAAAACCGTTGAGCAAACCTACAAGCTCAGATCTGATGATGAAGAAATCCATCTGCTTTCCGAGAAAAGCATCAAAGAACATATCAGCAAGAACTTCAACTATCTTCATATAGGTAGTGTTCAAGTTGGTCTTAAACCCCTAACCAGGAAATCTCTTGACATCGCTGTACTCCTTTGTCTTAGGGATGTTAGACATAATCAATTCCATGACTCCCTCTTAGGAACGGTTGAAACCAGCCTGAGTAATGGACCAATCTTTTTCAATTGCTTCCCAGATCTAACTGTTAGTCTGGAAGATAAAAACATCCTTGATGTCCTCTTCCTAAATATCAAGCTTCACGGCCTTGATATGAAGGAGGATTCCATTCCCATCTCCTTAATCTACAGGGTTCAATACAAGGTAATGAACTCCATCAAATCTTATTTCTTGCGAACCAATTGTGAGAAATCCGGGGAAACAACTCTTTTCCTTACAGATTATGATAAGGCAAACGTTATTGTTCCCAAAACCATCCAATGGAGTGATATCACCCTTCCAGAAAAATGGTCTTTGGAAAAGGCTACTCCAGCCCAACCTGTTGAAACTCCTGAGTTTCGTGAAATCATCCAACACCAATCTGGCCAAGTAGATCTCATCTTTGATAGGAGAAATTCCTTCTCTATCCCTTGATCTATTAGGACATCCTCAAATGATTTCCAATCCGCCATGTCTAGAAGATCTTTTTCTATGACTAGAAGGAACCAGCCTGAGTCTAGTGCTCGACCTTCCCTCTCTCATGACGGATCTACTATCCATTTAGCTGGATATGTCAATACTACTCCTGTCAAAACTACCTATGACAAGAGTAATGAAGATCATCAATCCACCTTATCTCCAACGTATTCTTCTCTAGAAACCCCTGGAGAGACTTCTGATTTCATTGGAGCAATTACTTCCAAATTTTTCATTGACAAAGAAGGTATCCGAGCAGATTTTTACTCTGACCGATGGACTCAGCAAAGAAAATGGTTCTTTGCAAAGTATCAGGGTGAAAAGAGAAAGAAGATCCAAGAAAAATTCTATGGGTTCCTTGAGAAAACCCAGCAAAACATCTTCTTTTTTGAATGGTTTCAAGATTATGCCAACAAGAATTGGAAATCTTACCCCTTCCAAATTGACATGGTTAAATGGCAGCATAAGGATGGAAAAGAAACCCTTTCTAACCTGCCACCTAAAACTCCTTTCCTTCTTAAAGGAGCTCAATCTACACCTGTCCTAGCTTCTCCCTTCAAGACTAGGAAAGAAGAAGGTGATGTCACTGGTAAAGACATCAAAGACCTCATGGAACAATCCAATTATACCAATAAGTATCTTCAAATTCTTGGAGAATCCCAAGTGCAGGATTCCTCTTCCAGGAAAGGAAAAGAAAAGGTCAAGATTGAACCTTCCTCTTCCAATCTTGATATCCCTAAAGGATGTCAACTTGAAAAACCTCTTTTCAAATCAGTAGCCGTTCCAGACACTCGGCTCAAACTCTTCGAGCAAAAAAGGAATCTGACAATGAGCTCCTCCAAAAGGTGGTAGAGCAACTTCAGCTTCTCAAACAAGTTATTCCTGAGACTCCGGAACCTCCTGAGACTCCGGAACCTACTCCGGAAGCAGTTTCTAATCCCACTATTACTGCTCCTCCTCCTCCAAAAACTCGTACTTCTACTCGTAATACCTCTACTTCTTTAAATAATATTGAAGATGGTAAGGTTGAGTCTGATTCTGATATTCAATCTATGAAGTCTGACGTTCAATCTATCATAAGTATTCCGGTCAATACTGTCATTCACAATTCTAAGAATCAGTGGAGAAAAGAAACCAAGCTCTACTATCCTAGAGCTACTGCTCCTGATCTTCTTTTAGAAGAATCTTCAAACTTCAAAAGCTTCAGTGCCAACAATGTCTATGAATGGAATATTGATGGTGAAAACGAGTATGGCATCACCAAAATCCTCCAAAATATGACTATGGTAGCCACTGCCTATGTTACCGCCAACAATTGTCCTGAATCTCTTATCGTTGAAGTCTTGGTTGCTGGTTTCTGTGGCCAGCTCAAAGGTTGGTGGGATAATTATCTCACTCAAGACGAGAAGGATCAGATCTTGACCGCTGTCAAGACTGATGAAGAAGGTAATCCTATCATGGAAGATGGAAAATTCATCTCTGATGCTGTCAACTCCTTAATCTTTACCATAGCCCAACATTTTGTTGGAGATCCTTCCCTCATCAAGGACAGATCTGGTGATCTTTTGTCCAATCTTAAGTGCAAATCTTTGGGTGATTTCAGATGGTATAAGGATACCTTCCTAACCAGGGTTTACACCCGTGAAGACAGCCAACAAGCCTTCTGGAAAGAGAAATTCCTGGCCGGTCTTCCTAAATCTTTTGGCGACAAAGTTCGTGAGAAACTAAGAAGCCAAAATCCGGGGGGAGAAATCCCATATCACACCCTTAGTTATGGACAGCTCATAGCTATCATTCAAAGAGTTGCTCTCAAAATCTGTCAGGATGACAAAATCCAACAGCAACTCACTAAGGAGAAGTCTCAGAATCGCAGGGATTTGGGTACTTTCTGCGAACAATTCGGAATTCAAGGTTGTCCCAAGAAACCTAAACCCAGAAAGCAAGATCCTCCTCCCAAACAGCAATGGAGAAAGAGATCTAGCAGGAATGATCATAGGAAACCCAAGCCTAGATCAAAACCCCAATCTTCGCAAATTCCAAAGAACCCTCCTGAGACTAGACCCTCTCAAGGAAAAGATGTTACCTGCTACAACTGCGGCAAGTCGGGCCATATTAGCAGGTATTGCAGACTCAAAAGGAGAATCTCTGAGCTTCATCTTGAACCTGAGATCGAGGACAAGATCAACAATCTCCTCATTCAAACTTCTGATGAAGAAGAATCTAATCCTTCGGATTCTGAGGTCTCTGAAGACCTAAATCAAATTCAGAATGATGATTCTCAATCATCATCTTCCGTCAATACCTTGTCCATTAACACTTTGACCAATGAACAAGATCTTCTCTTCAGGGCCATTAATTCTATCCCTGATCCTGAGGAAAAGAAAATCTATTTGGAACGCCTCAGATCTACTCTTGAAGATAGGCCTTCCAAAAGTCCTATAACCACCAATAAATTCAATCTTAGAGATACTTTCAAGCGTCTTGAGAAATCTACGGTCAAACCCGTCACTATTCAAGACCTTCAATCTGAAGTCAATTCCCTCAAGACTGAGGTTAAAAGTCTCAAACAAATCCAAAATAGTCAGCAGCTTATCTTGGAAAAACTAACTAGAAATTATGAGGAAGAAGATTCTTCTGTACCTGATTCCAATCCTGCTCCTAACAACAATTGCGAAGACTTTCTGGAAAATATTAACCAGGTCACCATTCAGAAATTCTTCATCCATGTCAAAATCCTCATAGGAGATTTTATTCTCGAAATCCCTGCCCTCTTTGACACAGGGGCAGATTCCAGTTGTATCTCGGAGGGACTCATTCCCACCAGATATTTTGAGAAAACTACTGAGAAGCTCAGCGCTGCTGAAGGATCTAGACTAAAGATCAAGTATAAAATCCCCTCAGCTATCATCAAAAATGGTAGTCTTGAAATCGAAACTCCATTTCTGTTAGTCAGAAATTTGAGTCAAAAAATCATTATAGGGACCCCTTTCATTAAGAAGTTCTTCCCCTATAATACTGACGAAAACGGCATCACTGTTCAGCATCTTGGACAGCCTATCTTGTTCAAATTCTCTGAACCTCCCAAAGATAAGACTTTGAACGTCATATCCTACAAGGAGAAGCAGATCAACTTCCTCAGGGAAGAAATCTCTTACAGAACCATTGAGGATCAATTGCAACAACCTTCTGTTAAATCAAGGATTGAGAATATTTTGGAAAATATTCAATCCAGCATCTGTTCTGATCTACCCAACGCTTTTTGGGAAAGAAAGAGCCATATGGTGGAACTTCCTTATGAAAAAGATTTTTCAGACAAACAGATTCCAACCAAGGCTAGGCCTATTCAAATGAATGAAGAACTTCTTCATTTCTGCCAAAAGGAAATCAATGATCTCCTTGAAAAGAAACTTATTCGCAGGAGTAAGAGCTCTTGGTCCTGTGCAGCCTTCTATGTCAACAAACAAGCTGAGATAGAACGGGGAACCCCTAGGCTGGTTATTAACTACAAACCTCTCAATCAAGCCCTTTGTTGGATTAGATATCCTATCCCCAACAAGAAAGATCTCTTAGCCAGACTGCATGATGCTAAGGTCTTTTCAAAATTCGACATGAAATCTGGATTCTGGCAAATCCAATTGCAAGAGAAGGATAGGTATAAAACTGCTTTTACTGTTCCTTTTGGGCAGTATGAGTGGAACGTTATGCCTTTTGGGCTAAAGAACGCCCCATCTGAATTCCAAAGGATTATGAACGAAATCTTCAATCCTTATTCCAAATTCACTATTGTCTACATTGACGATGTTCTAATCTTTTCCCAAACTTTAGATCAACATTTCAAACATCTCAATACGTTCATCTCTGTAATCAAAAGGAATGGCTTGGCTGTATCCAAGACAAAGGTCAGTTTGTTCCAAACCAAAATCAGATTTCTTGGTCACAACATCCACCAAGGAACCATCATTCCTATCAATAGAGCCATCGAGTTCACGGATAAATTCCGTGATCAAATCATTGACAAAACCCAACTACAAAGATTCCTGGGTTGTCTCAATTATGTTGCGGACTTCTGTCCTCAACTCAGTACCATAATCAAACCCCTTCATGATAGACTCAAGAAGGATCCTCCACCTTGGTCCGACATTCATACCAATGTGGTCAAACAAATCAAACTTCGTGTCAAGAATCTCCCTTGTCTTTATCTCCCTAATCCTCAAGCTTTCAAAATTATTGAAACTGATGCCTCTGATATTGGCTTTGGTGGTATTTTGAAACAAAAGGTTTTTGACAAGGAACAAATTATTGCTTTTACTTCAAAACATTGGAATCCTGCTCAACAGAATTATTCTACTGTCAAAAAAGAAGTTTTAGCAATCGTTTTATCTATTTCAAAATTTCAATCTGATTTGATTAATCAAAAATTCTTAGTCCGTGTTGACTGCTAATCTGCGAAAGAAATCTTACAAAAAGATGTCAAAAAGGATCTAACAATTCTCTCCCTGATTTCCTCACTCGTGAATATTTGCAGGGAAGATCATAAGATGTCCTCCAGAGGAGGATCCTCCTCCTCCCGAGGAAGAGGAAGAAACAAAGAAAAGAGCAAAGGTATTATAATCTCTGACTCTTTAATCTTATCTGGGCCCACTGCCCATCAATCTGGACCCACTGTCCAAAAATCTGAGCCCAGTGCTCAAAACCAATCTTCACAACCAAAACAAACCAAAGCTGATTATGCTTTATCCATCCCAACACTCCTTGCCTTCAAACAAGCAGGCTTAGATGAAATACCTCAAGGCCTCACCAAACTTCCAAATAAATCTTGGGCCAGCATCGCCGACAAAGATGATGACCAAGAAATTCAATCCCTCCAAGCTTTTATTGATAGAACCAGAAGCTTAGCAACTTATGATGGGAAAAAACCTGTTGTTGTTGCCCAACCTAGCCCAGTTGCCCGACCTAGCCCAAATTCAGGTTACTTGGCTAAAGCAGATATGAAATTCCAAACCTTCATCGAACCAGAATGGTGGGACAATTCTGGAGGAGTTAACCTGGCCAATAAAATTGGTACCAAGCTCTTCCCAAGTCATCTTGATCCCACTCACCCAATCAAAAACCAAAGATTCTATGAGTTTATTTTGGTTGACACAAACAGTGTGGAAATCAAACATTTCAGGGATAAAAATGATAATTCCCTAATTACCCATTCTACACTACAAATCCTCCGTGTCCTTCGTCCCAAGGACTTTGGACCAAATCCAAACAGTTACAAAAAGTTCTCCCAGAATTTCGACCCAGTTGGTTTTAATTATTGGGACTATATCAGGGCTTGGGATAATATAATCCTTGGTCTGCAAAACAAAAGTTTCAAACATTCTTGGCTCATTTATTTTAAATGGACCAACAAATATTCTTTTCCAAATTGGTTTCATTCATGGTGGAGCTTCTTTGGACCTACAGCTGAAATTTTCCCCTCTGAAGTTCTTGAGGGATACAATCACTTCATTAAACACTGGAACAAAGAGTTGAACAATTATCCAGATTGTTTAAACTTTTTTACAATCTTTTCCCTCTCTTGGGTGTTCTCTTGGCGTTATGGTCTTAAGACCAAAACCCAACCAATCCTTTACAAACAGGCTCTCATCAAATGGTGGAAAATCTTTGATGCGACAAAAGCCCACAAAGAAAATGTGAGCCAATGGTTCAAAACCAATCAGAAATATCTCAAGCATGCAAGTCCGCAAACCAGCCTCTTGCTAAATCAAAAGGCCCACATCACAACGGCCCTTGCAGGAGCTTCAACAGAAGAAGACTTGCTAAGAAATCTTCAATCTGCTCTTCAATTATTGAAGGAGCCAATTGAGCAGGCCTCATCTTCAAAGGCCCCTCAACACAAAGTCTCCGAGCCATCCTCTCTTGGGTCGTCAGATTTTGTCCAAACCACAAAATCAGATGATGATGACTTCTGCTAAGTTTGTCGTCTTGTAATCATTTTATTCTGTAATAATTCAATTTTTGTACTGTAGCAACAGTAAAATTGACTTTTTACTGTAGCAAATAGTGCCAGTCAAATAGTACCGTCTACCGGAACTATTCAACCGGAACTATTCAAACAGTGTCCAATCTTTTTCTTTAAATAGGCTCATTCTGAACCTTGTTGATCAGAGTTTGGGTAGAGCTTAGATAGAGAGTTTAGAGAGAGAAACACTGAGAGAATTCCTTCTGTAAGTTCTCCTTCAGTTTTCCTTTCTTTCAATCTTTTCAGTTTTTAAGTTTCAGTTTTTCAGTTTTTAAGTTTCAGTTTTGTAATCTATGTTTATGTAATATATATCTTGTTCAAGTTTTATTTTTATGTTTATGGAAGGCTGAGCCTCCTGTTTTAATTCCTGTTTTTAATTTCTGGTTTATGGAAGGCTGAGCCTCCTGTTTTAATTCCTGTTTTTAATTTCTGCAATTTAAATTTCTGCAAAAAGCCCCTCCGTGGTGGCGTCCTACTTCTCTTAATCCTCTTCTCATCCCCCTCCTTCTGCTTCCGACCCCCTCTTGTTAGGAGCAGGATTGGAATCAGGTACAGAAGAATCATCTTCCTCATAATTTCTAGTCAGTTTTTCTAAGATAAGCTGCTGACTATTTTGGATTTGTTTGAGACTTTTAACCTCAGTCTTGAGGGAATTGACTTCAGATTGAAGGTCTTGAATAGTGACGGGTTTGACCGTAGATTTCTCAAGACGCTTGAAAGTATCTCTAAGATTGAATTTATTGGTGGTTATAGGACTTTTGGGAGGCCTATCTTCAAGAGTAGACCTGAGGCGTTCCAAATAGATTTTCTTTTCCTCAGGATCAGGGATAGAATTAATGGCCCTGAAGAGAAGGTCTTGTTCATTGGTCAAAGTGTTGATGGACAAGGTATTGACGGAAGATGATGATTGAGAATCATCATTCTGAATTTGATTTAGGTCTTCAGAGACCTCAGAATCCGAAGGATTAGATTCTTCTTCATCAGAAGTTTGAATGAGGAGATTGTTGATCTTGTCCTCGATCTCAGGTTCAAGATGAAGCTCAGAGATTCTCCTTTTGAGTCTGCAATACCTGCTAATATGGCCCGGCTTGCCGCAGTTGTAGCAGGTAACATCAGGAGGGACCATTCAGGAGGGAACCTCGCCAATAAAATTGGTACTAAACTTTTCCCTGGTTATCTTGATCCAATCCACCCAAACAAAACCCAGAGATTCTATGAGTTTATCTTGGTTGATACAAACAGTGTGGATATTAAGCATTTTAGGGATAAAAATGACAACTCCCTAATTACCCACTCCACACTCCAAATTCTCCGTGTCCTTCGTCCCACTGACTTTGGACCCAATCCAAACACCTACAGAAAATTTTCCCAGAATTTTGACCCTATAGGTTTTAATTATTGGGATTACATCAAAGCTTGGGAATTTACAATCCTTGGCCTGCAAAACCAAAATTTCAAGCATTCTTGGCTCATTTACTTCAAATGGACCAACAAATATTCCTTTCCAATTTGGTTCCATTCTTGGTGGAGCTTCTTTGGTCCAACTACTGAAATCTTTCCCCCAGGTAACATCTTTTCCTTGAGAGGGTCTAGTCTCAGGATGGTTCTTTGGAATTTGCGAAGATTGGGGTTTTGATCTAGGCTTGGGTTTCCTATGATCATTCCTGCTAGATCTCTTTCTCCATTGTTGTTTGGGAGGAGGATCTTGCTTTCTGGGTTTAGGTTTCTTGGGACAACCTTGAATTCCGAATTGTTCGCAGAAAGTACCCAAATCCCTGCGATTCTGAGACTTCTCCTTAGTGAGTTGCTGTTGAATTCCGAATTGTTCGCAGAAAGTACCCAAATCCCTGCGATTCTGAGACTTCTCCTTAGTGAGTTGCTGTTGGATCTTGATAACAGAGAAATAACTTATATCTAACATATTTAGCATGTTCCTACTTCCCCATCAGGCTCTGATACCAAGAGGGGGTCGGAAGCAGAAGGAGGGGGATGAGAAGAGGATTAAGAGAAGTAGGACGCCACCACGGAGGGGCTTTTTGCAGAAAATTAAATACAGGAATTAAAGCAGGAGGCTCAGCCTTCCATAAACAGAAAAATAAAACTTGCAGAAATTAAAAACAGGAATTAAAACAGGAGGCTCAGCCTTCCATAAACAGGAAAATAAAACTTGAACAAGATATATATTACATAAACATAGATTACAAAACTGAAACTTAAAAACTGAAAAACTGAAACTTAAAAACAGAAAAGATTGAAAGAAAGGAAAACTGAAGGAGAACTTACAGAAGGAATTCTCTCAGTGTTTCTCTCTCTAAACTCTCTATCTAAGCTCTATCCAAAACTCTGCTTAACAAGGTTCAGAATGAGCCTATTTAAAGAAAAGATTGGGCACTGTTTGAATAGTTCCGGTTGAATAGTTCCGGTAGACGGTACTATTTGACTGGCACTATTTGCTACAGTAAAAAGTCAATTTTACTATTTGCTACAGTACAAAAATTGAATTATTACAGAATAAAAATGATTACAAGACGACAAACTTAGCAGAAGTCATCATCATCTGATTCTGTGGTTTGGACAAAATCTGACGACCCAAGAGAGGATGGCTCGGAGACTTTGTGTTGAGGGGCCTTTGAAGATGAGGCTTGCTTAATTGGTTCCTTCAATAATTGAAGAGCAGATTGAAGATTTCTTAGCAAGTCTTCTTCTGTTGAAGCTCCTGCAAGGGCCGCTGTGATGTGGGCCTTTTGATTTAGCAAGAGGCTGGTTTGCGGACTTGCATGCTTGAGATATTTCTGGTTGTTTTTGAACCATTGAATTACTTTATCCTTGTGAGCTTTGGAAGCATCAAAAGCCTTCCACCACTTGATAAGGGCATGTTTGTTGAGAATTGGTTGGGGTTTGGCTTTAAGACCGTACCTCCAAGAGAATACCCAAGAAAGGGAAAAGATTGTATAAAAGTTTAAACAATCAGGATAATTGTTAAACTCTTTGTCCCAATGTTTCAGGAAAAGATTGTATCCCTCCAGAACTTCAGGGGGAAAGATTTCAGTAGTTGGACCAAAGAAGCTCCACCAAGAATGGAACCAAATTGGAAAGGAATATTTGTTGGTCCATTTGAAGTAAATGAGCCAAGAATGCTTGAAATTTTGGTTTTGCAGGCCAAGGATTGTAAATTCCCAAGCTTTGATGTAATCCCAATAATTAAAACCTATAGGGTCAAAATTCTGGGAAAATTTTCTGTAGGTGTTTGGATTGGGTCCAAAGTCAGTGGGACGAAGGACACGGAGAATTTGGAGTGTGGAGTGGGTAATTAGGGAGTTGTCATTTTTATCCCTAAAATGCTTAATATCCACACTGTTTGTATCAACCAAGATAAACTCATAGAATCTCTGGGTTTTGTTTGGGTGGATTGGATCAAGATAACCAGGGAAAAGTTTAGTACCAATTTTATTGGCGAGGTTCCCTCCTGAATGGTCCCACCATTCTGGTTCAATCAAGGTTTGGAATTTGGAGATAGTTTTGGTCAAATATTCCGATTTTGGGTTAGATTGGGTAACTGGGCTAGATTGGGCAACAACAACTGGTTTCTTTCCATCATGAGTTGCTAAGCTTTTTGTTCTTTCAATAAAAGATTGGAGGGATTGGAGATCTAGGTCATCATCTTTATCAGCGATGCTGGCCCAAGATTTATTTGGTAAATTGATGAGTCCCTGAGGAACATTATCCAGGCCTGCTTGTTTGAAGGCAAGGAGAGTTGGAATTGATAAAGCATAATCAGCTTTGGTTTGTTTTGGTTGTGAAGATTGGTTTTGAGCAGTGGGCTCAGATTTTTGGACAGTGGGTCCAGATTGATGGGCAGTGGGCCCAGATAAGATTAAAGAGTCAGAGATTATAATACCTTTGCTCTTTTCTTTGTTTCTTCCTCTTCCTCGGGAGGAGGAGGATCCTCCTCTGGAGGACATCTTATGATCTTCCCTGCAAATATTCACGAGTGAGGAAATCAGGGAGAGAATTGTTAGATCCTTTTATATATTCAATATCGAAGTCAAAAACGCTTAAAATAGCTTGCCATCTGGCAAAGATATGTTTTGAAGCTAAGTTTTTGACATCTTTTTGTAAGATTTCTTTCGCAGATTTGCAGTCTACACGGACTAAGAATTTTTGATTAATCAAATCAGATTGAAATTTTGAAATAGATAAAACGATTGCTAAAACTTCTTTTTTGACAGTAGAATAATTCTGTTGAGCAGGATTCCAATGTTTTGAAGTAAAAGCAATAATTTGTTCCTTGTCAAAAACCTTTTGTTTCAAAATACCACCAAAGCCAATATCAGAGGCATCAGTTTCAATAATTTTGAAAGCTTGAGGATTAGGGAGATAAAGACAAGGGAGATTCTTGACACGAAGTTTGATTTGTTTGACCACATTGGTATGAATATCGGACCAAGGTGGAGGATCCTTCTTGAGTCTATCATGAAGGGGTTTGATTATGGTACTGAGTTGAGGACAGAAGTCCGCAACATAATTGAGACAACCCAGGAATCTTTGTAGTTGGGTTTTGTCAATGATTTGATCAGGGAATTTATCCGTGAACTCGATGGCTCTATTGATAGGAATGATGGTTCCTTGATGGATGTTGTGACCAAGAAATCTGATTTTGGTTTGGAACAAACTGACCTTTGTCTTGGATACAGCCAAGCCATTCCTTTTGATTACAGAGATGAACGTATTGAGATGTTTGAAATGTTGATCTAAAGTTTGGGAAAAGATTAGAACATCGTCAATGTAGACAATAGTGAATTTGGAATAAGGATTGAAGATTTCGTTCATAATCCTTTGGAATTCAGATGGGGCGTTCTTTAGCCCAAAAGGCATAACGTTCCACTCATACTGCCCAAAAGGAACAGTAAAAGCAGTTTTATACCTATCCTTCTCTTGCAATTGGATTTGCCAGAATCCAGATTTCATGTCGAATTTTGAAAAGACCTTAGCATCATGCAGTCTGGCTAAGAGATCTTTCTTGTTGGGGATAGGATATCTAATCCAACAAAGGGCTTGATTGAGAGGTTTGTAGTTAATAACCAGCCTAGGGGTTCCCCGTTCTATCTCAGCTTGTTTGTTGACATAGAAGGCTGCACAGGACCAAGGGCTCTTACTCCTGCGAATAAGTTTCTTTTCAAGGAGATCATTGATTTCCTTTTGGCAGAAATGAAGAAGTTCTTCATTCATTTGAATAGGCCTAGCCTTGGTTGGAATCTGTTTGTCTGAAAAATCTTTTTCATAAGGAAGTTCCACCATATGGCTCCTTCTTTCCCAAAAAGCGTTGGGTAGATCAGAACAGATGCTGGATTGAATATTTTCCAAAATATTCTCAATCCTTGATTTAACAGAAGGTTGTTGCAATTGATCCTCAATGGTTCTGTAAGAGATTTCTTCCCTGAGGAAGTTGATCTGCTTCTCCTTGTAGGATATGACGTTCAAAGTCTTATCTATGGGAGGTTCAGAGAATTTGAACAAGATAGGCTGTCCAAGATGCTGAACAGTGATGCCGTTTTCGTCAGTATTATAGGGGAAGAGCTTCTTAATGAAAGGGGTCCCTATAATGATTTTTGACTCAAATTTCTGACTAACAGAAATGGAGTTTCGATTTCAAGACTACCATTTTTTATGATAGCTGAGGGGATTTTATACTTGATCTTTAGTCTAGATCCTTCAGCAGCGCTGAGCTTCTCAGTGGTTTTCTCAAAATATCTGGTGGGAATGAGTCCCTCCGAGATACAACTGGAATCTGCCCCTGTGTCAAAGAGGGCAGGGATTTCGAGAATAAAATCTCCTATGAGGATTTTGACATGGATGAAGAATTTCTGAATGGTGACCTGGTTAATATTCTCCAGAAAGTCTTCGCAATTGTTGTTAGGAGCAGGATTGGAATCAGGTACAGAAGAATCATCTTCCTCATAATTTCTAGTCAGTTTTTCTAAGATAAGCTGCTGACTATTTTGGATTTGTTTGAGACTTTTAACCTCAGTCTTGAGGGAATTGACTTCAGATTGAAGGTCTTGAATAGTGACGGGTTTGACCGTAGATTTCTCAAGACGCTTGAAAGTATCTCTAAGATTGAATTTATTGGTGGTTATAGGACTTTTGGGAGGCCTATCTTCAAGAGTAGACCTGAGGCGTTCCAAATAGATTTTCTTTTCCTCAGGATCAGGGATAGAATTAATGGCCCTGAAGAGAAGGTCTTGTTCATTGGTCAAAGTGTTGATGGACAAGGTATTGACGGAAGATGATGATTGAGAATCATCATTCTGAATTTGATTTAGGTCTTCAGAGACCTCAGAATCCGAAGGATTAGATTCTTCTTCATCAGAAGTTTGAATGAGGAGATTGTTGATCTTGTCCTCGATCTCAGGTTCAAGATGAAGCTCAGAGATTCTCCTTTTGAGTCTGCAATACCTGCTAATATGGCCCGGCTTGCCGCAGTTGTAGCAGGTAACATCTTTTCCTTGAGAGGGTCTAGTCTCAGGAGGGTTCTTTGGAATTTGCGAAGATTGGGGTTTTGATCTAGGCTTGGGTTTCCTATGATCATTCCTGCTAGATCTCTTTCTCCATTGTTGTTTGGGAGGAGGATCTTGCTTTCTGGGTTTAGGTTTCTTGGGACAACCTTGAATTCCGAATTGTTCGCAGAAAGTACCCAAATCCCTGCGATTCTGAGACTTCTCCTTAGTGAGTTGCTGTTGGATTTTGTCATCCTGACAGATTTTGAGAGCAACTCTTTGAATGATAGCTATGAGTTGTCCATAACTAAGGGTGTGATATGGGATTTCTCCCCCCGGATTTTGGCTTCTAAGTTTCTCACGAACTTTGTCGCCAAAAGATTTAGGAAGACCGGCCAGGAATTTCTCTTTCCAGAAGGCTTGTTGGCTGTCTTCACGGGTGTAAACCCTGGTCAGGAAGGTATCCTTATACCATCTGAAATCACCCAAAGATTTGCACTTCAGATTGGACAAAAGATCACCAGATCTGTCCTTGATGAGGGAAGGATCTCCAACAAAATGTTGGGCTATGGTAAAGATTAAGGAGTTGACAGCATCAGAGATGAATTTGCCATCTTCCATGATAGGATTACCTTCTTCATCAGTCTTGACGGCGGTCAAGATCTGATCCTTCTCGTCTTGAGTGAGATAATTATCCCACCAACCTTTGAGCTGGCCACAGAAACCAGCAACCAAGACTTCAACGATAAGAGATTCAGGACAATTGTTGGCGGTAACATAGGCAGTGGCTACCATAGTCATATTTTGGAGGATTTTGGTGATGCCATACTCGTTTTCACCATCAATATTCCATTCATAGACATTGTTGGCACTGAAGCTTTTGAAGTTTGAAGATTCTTCTAAAAGAAGATCAGGAGCAGTAGCTCTAGGATAGTAGAGCTTGGTTTCTTTTCTCCACTGATTCTTAGAATTGTGAATGACAGTATTGACCGGAATACTCTTGATAGATTGAACGTCAGACTTCATAGATTGAATATCAGAATCAGACTCAACCTTACCATCTTCAATATTATTTAAAGAAGTAGAGGTATTACGAGTAGAAGTACGAGTTTTTGGAGGAGGAGGAGCAGTAATAGTGGGATTAGAAACTGCTTCCGGAGTAGGTTCCGGAGTCTCAGGAGGTTCCGGAGTCTCAGGAATAACTTGTTTGAGAAGCTGAAGTTGCTCTACCACCTTTTGGAGGAGCTCATTGTCAGATTCCTTTTTGCTCGAAGAGTTTGAGCCGAGTGTCTGGAATGGCTACTGATTTGAAAAGGTTTGAAAAGAGGTTTTTCAAGTTGACATCCTTTAGGGATATCAAGATTAGAAGAGGAAGGTTCAATCTTGACCTTTTCTTTTCCTTTCCTGGAAGAGGAATCCTGCACTTGGGATTCTCCAAGAATTTGAAGATACTTATTGGTATAATTGGATTGTTCCATGAGGTCTTTGATGTCTTTACCAGTGACATCACCTTCTTCTTTCCTAGTCTTGAAGGGAGAAGCTAGGACAGGTGTAGATTGAGCTCCTTTAAGAAGGAAAGGAGTTTTAGGTGGCAGGTTAGAAAGGGTTTCTTTTCCATCCTTATGCTGCCATTTAACCATGTCAATTTGGAAGGGGTAAGATTTCCAATTCTTGTTGGCATAATCTTGAAACCATTCAAAAAAAAAGATGTTTTGCTGGGTTTTCTCAAGGAACCCATAGAATTTTTCTTGGATCTTCTTTCTCTTTTCACCCTGATACTTTGCAAAGAACCATTTTCTTTGCTGAGTCCATCGGTCAGAGTAGAAATCTGCCTTGATACTTCCTTTGTCGATGACGAATTCAGTAGTGATTGCTCCAATGAAATCAGAAGTTTCTCCAGGGGTTTCTAGAGAAGAATACGTTGGAGATAAGGTGGATTGATGATCTTCATCACCCTTGTCATAGGTAGTCTTGACAGGAGTGGTATTGACATATCCAGCTAAATGGATAGTAGATCCGTCATGAGAGAGGGAAGGTCGAGCATTAGACTCAGGCTGGTTCCTTCTAGTGATAGAAAAAGATCTTCTAGACATGGCGGATTGGAAATCATTTGAGGACGTCCTAATAGATCTAGGGATAGAGAAGGAATTTCTCCTATCAAAGATGAAATCTACTTGGCCAGATTGGGTGTTGGATGATTTCACGAAACTCAGGAGTTTCAGCAGGTTGGGCTGGAGTAGCCTTTTCCAAAGACCATTTTTCTGGAAGGGTGATATCACTCCATTGGATGGTTTTGGGCACAATAACATTGGCCTTATCATAATCTGTGAGAGGAAGAGGGTAGTTTCTCCAGATTCTCACAATTGGTTCGCAAGAAATAAATTTGATAGAGTTCATTACCTTGTATTGAACCCTGTAGATCAAAGAGATTGGAATGGAATCTTCTTTCATATCAAGGCCGTGAAGCTTGATATTTAGGAAGAGGACATCAAGGATGTTTTTTATCTTCCAGACTAACAGTTAGATCTGGGAAGCAATTGAAAAAGATTGGTCCATTACTCAGGCTGGTTTCAACCGTTCCTAAGAGGGAGTCATGGAATTGATTATGTCTAACATCCCTAAGACAAAGGAGTACAGCGATGTCAAGAGATTTCCTGGTTAGGGGTTTAAGACCAACTTGAACACTACCTATATGAAGATAGTTGAAGTTCTTGCTGATATGTTCTTTGATGCTTTTCTCGGAAAGCAGATGGATTTCTTCATCATCAGATCTGAGCTTGTAGGTTTGCTCAACGGTTTTGATAATGAAATCTGATCGTTTGAAAAAGGATCCGTTTGGTTTGTAGATCTCAGCATGAGAAATTTTTGGAATTTCCCAGTTGTCAAGATCTTGATTGATATCTTCAAAATGAATTTCTTCTTTGAAGACAGATTTGGATAATTGATTGGATTGATGAGGATGATCGATAGAAGAAGAAGAGGGTTGGGAAGATCTGAAAGAAAGCTTAGAAGAGAAAAGAGCGAAGCATCATGAAAGATAGATCTTCCTTGCCCGTAAGTATCATCACCATCACCTGGTTCTATAGAAACAGATAAATAAATTAGAAATATAA
>NC_080044.1:57454154-57471766 GCF_012489685.1 Lotus japonicus
ATAGCGTTAAGCGCCCAAACAACAAGTAGCAAATAGAAAGGGTTAACTCCATGCAATTACCATGTATAAAAGAGAAAAATCATGCTGTTCGAATTTAATTACCTGGCATGGTAAATAACTAGCAACATAACTCAACTCATATATCAACAACTTAAACATAAATCGGACTCAGATAATAATAACCTCAACAATGTAACATCAAATCAGATATCAATAAACCAATACGAAAATCCAACAACATAGGGTCAGGTGTTAGTTCCCTATAATGCAACTATATGCTGCTAACAAAATGGATCGATCAATATCGTCTCTCAAGACGGGACAATGATAGGACACACCTCCTCATCGCCACTTATAACGTCATACATGACGGGACAATCATAGGACACACCTCCTAATCGCCACTTAACGTCACACAAGACGGGACAATCATAGGACACACCTCCTGATCGCCACTTAGCACCTCGCAAGATGGGACAATGATAGGACACACCTCCTCATCGCCACTTGACTCAAGCCCTATATGCCAAGTCAGACAATAACAAAGCCCACCCAAGGACCAATCCAAAGTAACCACATGTTCCATCCACTAGGAAGCAGTAACGACAGAAACCAGTAAACGGCCGAAGCCTCTCAGAAAACATTTTCCAAATTCAGCATAATAATCATAATCATCTGCCAATCAATATAAACATCTTCATCTCAAACACAGGCAGTGCGATAAAAGCATGCAAGACTCAAAGACGCTCTAAAACCGAGTTACCCTTACCTTCGTGAGTAGAAGTTGGGCATGGAAATTGCGAACCTAGAACAAAGAAAACACAATCATCAACACAAGCTTCACTAGGAGCAACACGATCTACTAATACTAATCGAAATCGTAAAGAAAGCCTCTAAAGCTTCAGAGTTCCTATTTAGGCACAAATTGACAACCGGAGACTTCGTTCGCTAAAACGAGCATAACTCGAGCTACAGAACTCAGAATGACACGAAACCGGCGCCAAAATTTCGACAATTGAAAGAGCTACGCAATGGCTCAGGTCATAGAGACCCAAAAATTATTTTGGACACGGTACCCAAGCAATTAGGTTTCGCCACTATGGAAAATAGGGTTTTCGAACTTTTTCTTCGATCTAAATCAATTCACAAGGTAGTTTTAGGGTAAAACTAAGGCAAAGAAATTGTCGGAACAATTTTCGGACAATCGGGTCGAAATACGACTATCCAGGGGCATTTTGGTCCAAAATAAAGGCTCAAAACTTCAAAGTTATCAGTTCGGAAAACAAATTTGACAGCATTGATCCTCATGACATCCGTGACAACAAATCCTAAAGGCACGAAGTCAGATTACAGCTTTTCGACAATAAAGTTTCGAAATGTGCGACTAATGGGGTTTTGAATCAATTTTTCAGATCTTGGACAACTGAATCGCAATCGGCGATTACTGACAGAGGTTTTAGACTCATGGGAACATAAGGAACATAACCCAACCAAGAAATCAAGGAAATCGGACAATTTAGAAAAAGCTCAAAACTGTGAGCACAGAAACGACTTCAGAAACGCAACAGAAACAGTAAACAGAGGTAGGATTCATGCTAGTTACCTCAATACCTAGAAGTAGGGACGAACTGCACGAAGATTGGTCAAGTTTTCGCGAAAATTTCTCCTCTCCTCCTCTCTCCTTGCTCGCGGCCTTGAATGGGTGAGAATGAAGAGATTTTGCTTTTTCGAGCTATTTATAGGCAGGTGAAATCGCGGGAAAATGAAAATTTCGCGATTCCGATTTTTGCAGCACGTCCACCGAGGAATTCTAAGAGAGATTCTGGCGTCAGAATTCCAGAACTCAAAACAATTATCTATGATTTGGGAAAAACGATATCTAAAATCCCAAAGGCGGTGTAAGTTAATCTGTCCCGTTAAACTACTTTTTGCTGTGATGCTCAGACGACAAAACTTCCTTCTGAAGAAAGATTGGAAATGTCGAAACAAATCTGGCAACGCGACGGAAACTTCGTTAGAAGTCCCGAATAGAAAAAGTCTTCATCCATCGCTCGAATCTAGGGTTTCGAAGCAAGGAAATTAGCGTCGTCGGACTTCCGAAAAGTGAATACTATCGTGCGTACAGTCTAGAGTTCCGAAATGAAACGCTGGTCGAAGGAAAAATAAAGAAAATCTTTAAATTTTCCAAGGATTCGAAATCTCACTTAAAACGTTGCTCTAAAGCGAAATTAGCCTATTCTGGACACGCTTGCCATAAGGCGGGTGTGCAGACGACTCGCTCTAATTCCTAAAATGACTACGCAACATTCCTCAAGCAATTCCTGAACTTTCTTCTTCATTAATCTTTCTCAAATATCAAACTCCTGTCACGCTTACACTGATTCTACGCGTGAGTCGGAAATTAGCTTGTTCTGAAAATCCAGGTCTTACAATACTACCCCCCAAAAAGAAAGTTTCGTCCTCGAAACTTAAGGCTCAGTGAAGAGTTCCGGATACTGTTCCTTCATCCTCTCTTCTAGTTCCCAAGTAGCATCGCCCGTGACTTGGTTCCAAATCACTTTTACCAGAGGAACCTGCTTGTTCCTCAACTGCTTGATCCTACGTTCCTCAATCCTCATTGGTGCCACTTCAAAAGACAAGTTGTCTCTAAGCTGAATATCATCTTCCTTGATGATGTGAGAGGGATCAGGAATATACTTCCTCAATTGTGACACGTGTAGCACATCATGAATCTTGGAAAGAAAAGGTGGCAACGCAATCCGATAAGCTACTTTACCGACTCGCTCGATAATCTGATACGGTCCAATGAACTTCGGTGTCAGCTTCCTCGACTTTATCGCTCTTCCCACTCCGGTAGTTGGTGTCACGCGAAGAAACACATGGTCTCCCGCCTCAAACTCTAACTCTCTCCGTCGTGTGTCAGCATAACTCTTCTGTCGACTCTGTGACGTCCTCATCTTCTCTTGTATTTGCTTCACTTTCTCAGTAGTTTGTTGTACTAATTCAGGTCCAACGAGAAGATGTTCGCCATCTTGAAACCAACATAAAGGAGTTCTACATCTCCTCCCATACAAAGCCTCATAAGGTGCCATTCCAATACTAGCATGAAAACTGTTGTTATAAGTAAACTCGATCAACGGCAACAGCTCATCCCAGCTTTCTTGACTATCCAGAACACAGGCTCGCAGCAAGTCTTCCAATGACTGTATTGTCCTCTCTGTCTGTCCATCCGTCTGAGGGTGATAGGCAGAGCTCAACCTCAACTTCGTCCCAAGCGCCTCGTGCAACGCCTTCCAGAAATGCGAAGTAAACTTCGGATCTCTGTCAGAAACAATACTCGATGGTACTCCATGAAGTCGTACAATCTCAGCGACATACACTTTTGCAAGTGCCTCCACATTGAACGTGGTCTTCACCGGTATGAAATGTGCTGACTTCGTCAGACGGTCCACAATGACCCAAATGGAATCAAATCTCTTCCTCGTAGCTGGCAAAGCTACCACGAAATCCATAGAGATACTGTCCCACTTCCACTCCGGCACATCAAGTGACTGTAACATACCCGCAGGCTTTTGATGTTCTATCTTCGCCTTCTGACATGTCAGACATGCCGCCACAAACTCTGCTACATTCTTCTTCATTCCTGGCCACCAAAAATTCAACTTTAGATCTTGATACATCTTTGTCGATCCCGGATGAATACTCAATCTGCTCTTGTGACCTTCGTCAAGAATCATCCTTCTCAACTCCATGTCCAATGGTACGCAGACACGTCCTTTGCAACGCAGAATGTTGTCGGTTCCTACCTCAAAATCCGGCGCTTTTCCCAAAATGATCAAGTTCCGTTTCTCGATCAGCTCCTCATCTAACAGTTGTTTCACCTTGATCTCGTTCAGAAAATCACTAGTGATCGTCACCATCCCAAAGCTCAATTTTCCAGGTGTCACTTGCATACCCAAACTGAGGTCGCGAAAAGTCTCGATAAGTTCCAATTCCTTAATCATCAACGATGAAACATGAATTGTCTGGCGACTCAGTGCGTCTGCTACAACATTTGCTTTTCCTGGGTGGTACAACAAAGTGAAATCATAGTCCTTGATGAATTCCACCCAACGCCTTTGTCTCATATTCAGATCCTTCTGATCGAACAGGTACTTCAAGCTCTTATGATCACTAAAAACAGTGAAAGTGCTCCCATAAAGATAGTGCCTCCAAATCTTGAGCGCAAATACCACAGCCGCTAACTCCAAATCGTGCGTAGGATAGTTCCGTTCATGTATCTTCAATTGCCTTGAAGAATAAGCCACAGCCTTTCGGTGTTGCATCAACACACAACCCAAACCTTGGTACGAAGCATCGCAGTAAACCTCGTAGGGTTCCTTCTCTTGTGGTAATGTCAGAACTGGCGCGGTCGTCAAACGCTTCTTCATATCTTGGAAACTCTGTTCACAATCCTCTGTCCAAGCAAAAGGTTGGTTCTTCCGGGTGAGTTTCGTCAATGGTCCTGCAATCTTAGCAAAACCTTCGATGAATCGTCGGTAATATCCAGCTAAACCGATGAAACTCCTTATATCTGTCACAGTCTTAGGACGCTCCCATGCAAGTACCGCTTCCACTTTACTGGGATCCACAGCAATACCCTCCTTTGAGATGACATGTCCTAAAAACTTTACTTCTTCGAGCCAAAATTCACACTTTGTCGCGTTAGCATACAGTACCTTATCCCGAAGAACTTGTAATACTTGACGTAGATGTTCCTCGTGTTCTTCACGATTCCTCGAGTAGATCAAGATGTCGTCGATGAACACCACAACGAAGCGATCCAAGAATGGATGAAAGATCCTATTCATGTAGTCCATGAATACAGCTGGTGCATTCGTAACTCCAAACGGCATCACCAAGTACTCATAGTGCCCATAGCGTGTCCTAAACGCCGTCTTTTGAATATCCTCATCCTTGACTCTAATCTGGTGATATCCCGATCTCAGGTCAATCTTCGAGAAAATAGCAGCACCCTTCAACTGATCCATCAAATCGTCAATCCTTGGCAACGGATAACGGTTCTTTATCGTGACTTTGTTCAACTGTCGATAATCCACACAAAGTCGCGATCTTCCGTCTTTCTTCTTCACAAGCAGCACTGGCGCTCCCCACGGAGAAACGCTAGGTCGGATAAACCCCTTCTTGGTTAAATCTTCGAGTTGACTCTTCAGCTCAGTCAGTTCTGCCGGTGCCATACGATACGGTGCGATTGATATAGGTCCAGTGCCTGGGACTATATCAATTGTGAACTCCATATCTCTGACCGGAGGTATTCCAGGTACGTCTTCGGGGAACACATCCTCGAAATCTTGCACAACAGCAATTCCGTGTACTCCATTCTCCTTAGCTTCCACCACGGTTGTAGACATGAGAGAACTCAAAGCTCCTTTCCTCAAAGAAAGCTTTGAAAAGTACGAGTTCAGGAACTCAGCGAGTCCAGCATCGGGAAAGATAACTACCTTATTGGCGCAATCAAGAAGAACATGATGGTGGGACAACCAATCCATGCCTATGATCACATCCAATCCCTTGAGAGGTAAACAGATTAAGTTTGCTACAAACTTCTTATCTAGGTACATCCAAGGACATTCCAGACATGCAGTGTTAGTTACTAGACTCTTAGATGCAGGGGTAGACACTGTCAAGTCAAACGGTAGCTTTGACACTTCTAGCTTTAACCTTGCCGCACAAGCTATATCTATAAATGAATGCGTAGCACCAGAATCAAATAGCGCGATAAGGGAATTACCCGCAATCTCGCAGGTACTGCGGATCAGACCATCGTCTTCCTCAGCTTCAGTTCCACTGATCGAGTAGACCCTTCCACCAGCAGTAGGCCTCCTAGCCCCAGCAACATTTGCAGCAGCCTCAACTTTAGGAATCCTGCACTCTGCAGCAGTGTGGCCTGGCTTGTTGCAGTTCCAACACGCCGCAAGACTCTCAGAACAGTGGTTGGCATAGTGCCCCTTTTTGTTGCACCTGAAGCAAGTCACATCCTCCCGATTCCCAGATGGGGTTCTTAGTGCAATTGCATTTCCACCAGTAGGATAAAAGGACCCAGAAGTTGTCCCCCTACCCTGAGGACGAACATACGGCTTCTTCTGGAAATGCCTACCCTTGTCACCTCTTCCTGGTTAGTCCTAGCCGGACCTCCACTTCCTTGGTAAGGCTTGTTCAGACCTTGGAATTTGCCCCTTGCATTATCAATGGCCTCAATCCCCTTGGTCTTCTCCACCAGCACTTGGTAGCGATTCAGTCCTAGCGGTTGCACCGCCCTCTGCAGCTCATAACACAGCCCCTCAATGAATCGCTCACACATGTAGCCTTCATCAATCTGTCCTCTAAAGTAACGGAAGTGTTTAGCCAACGACTCCAACTTTGCAGCATACTCAGCAACGGTCATGCCTCCTTGACGGAGTCTCAGAAATTGTGCTTCCTTAGCGGCTCTAGCACTTCTAGGAAAGTACTTGTCCAAGAAAGCTCCACGGAAACACTCCCAAGTGATGGCTTGATGGTCAGCCTCCATCATAGCCCTAGCCCCACGCCACCAATACTCAGCTTCACCCGTTAGCAGGTAGGTTGCATAATCAACTTTCATCTCTGCAGTTGTACGCAAGAAGGTAAAGATCTTCTCCAACTCTTGGAGCCATAAGTCAGCTTCTTCCGGATCGAAGCCCCCAGAGAACTTCGGCGGATCCTGACGCTTGAAATCATTCAGACCCCTGGTCTGAGCAGCAGCTAATTCACGTTCCTCCCGCTGAACACGGCGAGCATTCTCTTCAGCTTGGTTTTGTGCAGCCACCAAAGCAGCAGTAGCAGCACGTTGAGCTTCAGCTTCCTCCCTTGCAGCAGTGTTAGTAACTTGTTGTGCCATAAGGGCAGTCAGATTAGCAATAGCTTGCTCCATCGGATTCATGCTGTCTGAACCTTGAGTCTCGATCGGTTGTGGAAACCTCCTGTTCCTGTTTTCATGAACAGTCAAAGACCACAACAGATACTCAGGCCAGAACAACACAAAGTTCTATAATAACTAACTATGTATATACTTATATCAAATGTATAATTAACAATAACTAGCATAAGGTTATTCACTTACGAATAACCTTCAAAAATAATCTATATAAACAGTAATCAAGCACACTCTTCCTCCGATTGACACCCCATCAATCGGTCTCAGAGTTCAAACATCTTAAGCAGGCACTCTACCCAAAAGCTCTGGTTTTCTAGACCAAAGCTCTGATACCACAATTGTAACACCCCAATTTCTCAACTGAGGAGTCACATTAGTAACCTAACAAAGTCTAAGGACCAATCTGCAATCCCTAAAAACCAAGGGAATTTTTTTCTGTAAAACAACTAAACACTTCGGCTAAAAGGTTGGAAACATACCATAACTTTATTTAGATAACTTGTTTCCCGATATACAGTAATAATAGTTTACAATACCATAAGTAAGGTTCAGAATAAACATGCGCACTTTAACAGTGGCGGAAGCAAGACTTTAATAACAGAGTTCTCATAAAGTAAAAGAGACTCCAACATAATCCACAAGAAGAGAAGCAAAGCTGCTTCTCATACCTCTACTCCACCGCTTACAACTCGATCTCCAACTCGAGTAGCTATGCCTCGGCGGAAGGATCTCCATCGCCTAATAGCGTTAAGCGCCCAAACAACAAGTAGCAAATAGAAAGGGTTAACTCCATGCAATTACCATGTATAAAAGAGAAAAATCATGCTGTTCGAATTTAATTACCTGGCATGGTAAATAACTAGCAACATAACTCAACTCATATATCAACAACTTAAACATAAATCGGACTCAGATAATAATAACCTCAACAATGTAACATCAAATCAGATATCAATAAACCAATACGAAAATCCAACAACATAGGGTCAGGTGTTAGTTCCCTATAATGCAACTATATGCTGCTAACAAAATGGATCGATCAATATCGTCTCTCAAGACGGGACAATGATAGGACACACCTCCTCATCGCCACTTATAACGTCATACATGACGGGACAATCATAGGACACACCTCCTAATCGCCACTTAACGTCACACAAGACGGGACAATCATAGGACACACCTCCTGATCGCCACTTAGCATCTCGCAAGATGGGACAATGATAGGACACACCTCCTCATCGCCACTTGACTCAAGCCCTATATGCCAAGTCAGACAATAACAAAGCCCACCCAAGGACCAATCCAAAGTAACCACATGTTCCATCCACTAGGAAGCAGTAACGACAGAAACCAGTAAACGGCCGAAGCCTCTCAGAAAACATTTTCCAAATTCAGCATAATAATCATAATCATCTGCCAATCAATATAAACATCTTCATCTCAAACACAGGCAGTGCGATAAAAGCATGCAAGACTCAAAGACGCTCTAAAACCGAGTTACCCTTACCTTCGTGAGTAGAAGTTGGGCATGGAAATTGCGAACCTAGAACAAAGAAAACACAATCATCAACACAAGCTTCACTAGGAGCAACACGATCTACTAATACTAATCGAAATCGTAAAGAAAGCCTCTAAAGCTTCAGAGTTCCTATTTAGGCACAAATTGACAACGGAGACTTCGTTCGCTAAAACGAGCATAACTCGAGCTACAGAACTCAGAATGACACGAAACCGGCGCCAAAATTTCGACAATTGAAAGAGCTACGCAATGGCTCAGGTCATAGAGACCCAAAAATTATTTTTGGACACGGTACCCAAGCAATTAGGTTTCGGCCACTATGGAAAATAGGGTTTTCGAACTTTTTCTTCGATCTAAATCAATTCACAAGGTAGTTTTAGGGTAAAACTAAGGCAAAGAAATTGTCGGAACAATTTTCGGACAATCGGGTCGAAATACGACTATCCAGGGGCATTTTGGTCCAAAATAAAGGCTCAAAACTTCAAAGTTATCAGTTCGGAAAACAAATTTGACAGCATTGATCCTCATGACATCCGTGACAACAAATCCTAAAGGCACGAAGTCAGATTACAGCTTTTCGACAATAAAGTTTCGAAATGTGCGACTAATGGGGTTTTGAATCAATTTTTCAGATCTTGGACAACTGAATCGCAATCGGCGATTACTGACAGAGGTTTTAGACTCATGGGAACATAAGGAACATAACCCAACCAAGAAATCAAGGAAATCGGACAATTTTAGAAAAAGCTCAAAACTGTGAGCACAGAAACGACTTCAGAAACGCAACAGAAACAGTAAACAGAGGTAGGATTCATGCTAGTTACCTCAATACCTAGAAGTAGGGACGAACTGCACGAAGATTGGTCAAGTTTTCGCGAAAATTTCTCCTATCCTCCTCTCTCCTTGCTCGCGGCCTTGAATGGGTGAGAATGAAGAGATTTTGCTTTTTCGAGCTATTTATAGGCAGGTGAAATCGCGGGAAAATGAAAATTTCGCGATTCCGATTTTTGCAGCACGTCCACCGAGGAATTCTAAGAGAGATTCTGGCGTCAGAATTCCAGAACTCAAAACAATTATCTATGATTTGGGAAAAACGATATCTAAAATCCCAAAGGCGGTGTAAGTTAATCTGTCCCGTTAAACTACTTTTTGCTGTGATGCTCAGACGACAAAACTTCCTTCTGAAGAAAGATTGGAAATGTCGAAACAAATCTGGCAACGGGACGGAAACTTCGTTAGAAGTCCCGAATAGAAAAAGTCTTCTTCCATCGCTCGAATCTAGGGTTTCGAAGCAAGGAAATTAGCGTCGTCGGACTTCCGAAAAGTGAATACTATCGTGCGTACAGTCTAGAGTTCCGAAATGAAACGCTGGTCGAAGGAAAAATAAAGAAAATCTTTAAATTTTCCAAGGATTCGAAATCTCACTTAAAACGTTGCTCTAAAGCGAAATTAGCCTATTCTGGACACGCTTGCCATAAGGCGGGTGTGCAGACGACTCGCTCTAATTCCTAAAATGACTACGCAACATTCCTCAAGCAATTCCTGAACTTTCTTCTTCATTAATCTTTCTCAAATATCAAACTCCTGTCACGCTTACACTGATTCTACGCGTGAGTCGGAAATTAGCTTGTTCTGAAAATCCAGGTCTTACAATACTACCCCCCAAAAAGAAAGTTTCGTCCTCGAAACTTAAGGCTCAGTGAAGAGTTCCGGATACTGTTCCTTCATCCTCTCTTCTAGTTCCCAAGTAGCATCGCCCGTGACTTGGTTCCAAATCACTTTTACCAGAGGAACCTGCTTGTTCCTCAACTGCTTGATCCTACGTTCCTCAATCCTCATTGGTGCCACTTCAAAAGACAAGTTGTCTCTAAGCTGAATATCATCTTCCTTGATGATGTGAGAGGGATCAGGAATATACTTCCTCAATTGTGACACGTGTAGCACATCATGAATCTTGGAAAGAAAAGGTGGCAACGCAATCCGATAAGCTACTTTACCGACTCGCTCGATAATCTGATACGGTCCAATGAACTTCGGTGTCAGCTTCCTCGACTTTATCGCTCTTCCCACTCCGGTAGTTGGTGTCACGCGAAGAAACACATGGTCTCCCGCCTCAAACTCTAACTCTCTCCGTCGTGTGTCAGCATAACTCTTCTGTCGACTCTGTGACGTCCTCATCTTCTCTTGTATTTGCTTCACTTTCTCAGTAGTTTGTTGTACTAATTCAGGTCCAACGAGAAGATGTTCGCCATCTTGAAACCAACATAAAGGAGTTCTACATCTCCTCCCATACAAAGCCTCATAAGGTGCCATTCCAATACTAGCATGAAAACTGTTGTTATAAGTAAACTCGATCAACGGCAACAGCTCATCCCAGCTTTCTTGACTATCCAGAACACAGGCTCGCAGCAAGTCTTCCAATGACTGTATTGTCCTCTCTGTCTGTCCATCCGTCTGAGGGTGATAGGCAGAGCTCAACCTCAACTTCGTCCCAAGCGCCTCGTGCAACGCCTTCCAGAAATGCGAAGTAAACTTCGGATCTCTGTCAGAAACAATACTCGATGGTACTCCATGAAGTCGTACAATCTCAGCGACATACACTTTTGCAAGTGCCTCCACATTGAACGTGGTCTTCACCGGTATGAAATGTGCTGACTTCGTCAGACGGTCCACAATGACCCAAATGGAATCAAATCTCTTCCTCGTAGCTGGCAAAGCTACCACGAAATCCATAGAGATACTGTCCCACTTCCACTCCGGCACATCAAGTGACTGTAACATACCCGCAGGCTTTTGATGTTCTATCTTCGCCTTCTGACATGTCAGACATGCCGCACAAAATCTGCTACATTCTTCTTCATTCCTGGCCACCAAAAATTCAACTTTAGATCTTGATACATCTTTGTCGATCCCGGATGAATACTCAATCTGCTCTTGTGACCTTCGTCAAGAATCATCCTTCTCAACTCCATGTCCAATGGTACGCAGACACGTCCTTTGCAACGCAGAATGTTGTCGGTTCCTACCTCAAAATCCGGCGCTTTTCCCAAAATGATCAAGTTCCGTTTCTCGATCAGCTCCTCATCTAACAGTTGTTTCACCTTGATCTCGTTCAGAAAATCACTAGTGATCGTCACCATCCCAAAGCTCAATTTTCCAGGTGTCACTTGCATACCCAAACTGAGGTCGCGAAAAGTCTCGATAAGTTCCAATTCCTTAATCATCAACGATGAAACATGAATTGTCTGGCGACTCAGTGCGTCTGCTACAACATTTGCTTTTCCTGGGTGGTACAACAAAGTGAAATCATAGTCCTTGATGAATTCCACCCAACGCCTTTGTCTCATATTCAGATCCTTCTGATCGAACAGGTACTTCAAGCTCTTATGATCACTAAAAACAGTGAAAGTGCTCCCATAAAGATAGTGCCTCCAAATCTTGAGCGCAAATACCACAGCCGCTAACTCCAAATCGTGCGTAGGATAGTTCCGTTCATGTATCTTCAATTGCCTTGAAGAATAAGCCACAGCCTTTCGGTGTTGCATCAACACACAACCCAAACCTTGGTACGAAGCATCGCAGTAAACCTCGTAGGGTTCCTTCTCTTGTGGTAATGTCAGAACTGGCGCGGTCGTCAAACGCTTCTTCATATCTTGGAAACTCTGTTCACAATCCTCTGTCCAAGCAAAAGGTTGGTTCTTCCGGGTGAGTTTCGTCAATGGTCCTGCAATCTTAGCAAAACCTTCGATGAATCGTCGGTAATATCCAGCTAAACCGATGAAACTCCTTATATCTGTCACAGTCTTAGGACGCTCCCATGCAAGTACCGCTTCCACTTTACTGGGATCCACAGCAATACCCTCCTTTGAGATGACATGTCCTAAAAACTTTACTTCTTCGAGCCAAAATTCACACTTTGTCGCGTTAGCATACAGTACCTTATCCCGAAGAACTTGTAATACTTGACGTAGATGTTCCTCGTGTTCTTCACGATTCCTCGAGTAGATCAAGATGTCGTCGATGAACACCACAACGAAGCGATCCAAGAATGGATGAAAGATCCTATTCATGTAGTCCATGAATACAGCTGGTGCATTCGTAACTCCAAACGGCATCACCAAGTACTCATAGTGCCCATAGCGTGTCCTAAACGCCGTCTTTTGAATATCCTCATCCTTGACTCTAATCTGGTGATATCCCGATCTCAGGTCAATCTTCGAGAAAATAGCAGCACCCTTCAACTGATCCATCAAATCGTCAATCCTTGGCAACGGATAACGGTTCTTTATCGTGACTTTGTTCAACTGTCGATAATCCACACAAAGTCGCGATCTTCCGTCTTTCTTCTTCACAAGCAGCACTGGCGCTCCCCACGGAGAAACGCTAGGTCGGATAAACCCCTTCTTGGTTAAATCTTCGAGTTGACTCTTCAGCTCAGTCAGTTCTGCCGGTGCCATACGATACGGTGCGATTGATATAGGTCCAGTGCCTGGGACTATATCAATTGTGAACTCCATATCTCTGACCGGAGGTATTCCAGGTACGTCTTCGGGGAACACATCCTCGAAATCTTGCACAACAGCAATTCCGTGTACTCCATTCTCCTTAGCTTCCACCACGGTTGTAGACATGAGAGAACTCAAAGCTCCTTTCCTCAAAGAAAGCTTTGAAAAGTACGAGTTCAGGAACTCAGCGAGTCCAGCATCGGGAAAGATAACTACCTTATTGGCGCAATCAAGAAGAACATGATGGTGGGACAACCAATCCATGCCTATGATCACATCCAATCCCTTGAGAGGTAAACAGATTAAGTTTGCTACAAACTTCTTATCTAGGTACATCCAAGGACATTCCAGACATGCAGTGTTAGTTACTAGACTCTTAGATGCAGGGGTAGACACTGTCAAGTCAAACGGTAGCTTTGACACTTCTAGCTTTAACCTTGCCGCACAAGCTATATCTATAAATGAATGCGTAGCACCAGAATCAAATAGCGCGATAAGGGAATTACCCGCAATCTCGCAGGTACTGCGGATCAGACCATCGTCTTCCTCAGCTTCAGTTCCACTGATCGAGTAGACCCTTCCACCAGCAGTAGGCCTCCTAGCCCCAGCAACATTTGCAGCAGCCTCAACTTTAGGAATCCTGCACTCTGCAGCAGTGTGGCCTGGCTTGTTGCAGTTCCAACACGCCGCAAGACTCTCAGAACAGTGGTTGGCATAGTGCCCCTTTTTGTTGCACCTGAAGCAAGTCACATCCTCCCGATTCCCAGATGGGGTTCTTAGTGCAATTGCATTTCCACCAGTAGGATAAAAGGACCCAGAAGTTGTCCCCCTACCCTGAGGACGAACATACGGCTTCTTCTGGAAATGCCTACCCTTGTCACCTCTTCCTTGGTTAGTCCTAGCCGGACCTCCACTTCCTTGGTAAGGCTTGTTCAGACCTTGGAATTTGCCCCTTGCATTATCAATGGCCTCAATCCCCTTGGTCTTCTCCACCAGCACTTGGTAGCGATTCAGTCCTAGCGGTTGCACCGCCCTCTGCAGCTCATAACACAGCCCCTCAATGAATCGCTCACACATGTAGCCTTCATCAATCTGTCCTCTAAAGTAACGGAAGTGTTTAGCCAACGACTCCAACTTTGCAGCATACTCAGCAACGGTCATGCCTCCTTGACGGAGTCTCAGAAATTGTGCTTCCTTAGCGGCTCTAGCACTTCTAGGAAAGTACTTGTCCAAGAAAGCTCCACGGAAACACTCCCAAGTGATGGCTTGATGGTCAGCCTCCATCATAGCCCTAGCCCCACGCCACCAATACTCAGCTTCACCCGTTAGCAGGTAGGTTGCATAATCAACTTTCATCTCTGCAGTTGTACGCAAGAAGGTAAAGATCTTCTCCAACTCTTGGAGCCATAAGTCAGCTTCTTCCGGATCGAAGCCCCCAGAGAACTTCGGCGGATCCTGACGCTTGAAATCATTCAGACCCCTGGTCTGAGCAGCAGCTAATTCACGTTCCTCCCGCTGAACACGGCGAGCATTCTCTTCAGCTTGGTTTTGTGCAGCCACCAAAGCAGCAGTAGCAGCACGTTGAGCTTCAGCTTCCTCCCTTGCAGCAGTGTTAGTAACTTGTTGTGCCATAAGGGCAGTCAGATTAGCAATAGCTTGCTCCATCGGATTCATGCTGTCTGAACCTTGAGTCTCGATCGGTTGTGGAAACCTCCTGTTCCTGTTTTCATGAACAGTCAAAGACCACAACAGATACTCAGGCCAGAACAACACAAAGTTCTATAATAACTAACTATGTATATACTTATATCAAATGTATAATTAACAATAACTAGCATAAGGTTATTCACTTACGAATAACCTTCAAAAATAATCTATATAAACAGTAATCAAGCACACTCTTCCTCCGATTGACACCCCATCAATCGGTCTCAGAGTTCAAACATCTTAAGCAGGCACTCTACCCAAAAGCTCTGGTTTTCTAGACCAAAGCTCTGATACCACAATTGTAACACCCCAATTTCTCAACTGAGGAGTCACATTAGTAACCTAACAAAGTCTAAGGACCAATCTGCAATCCCTAAAAACCAAGGGAATTTTTTTTTCTGTAAAACAACTAAACACTTCGGCTAAAAGGTTGGAAACATACCATAACTTTATTTAGATAACTTGTTTCCCGATATACAGTAATAATAGTTTACAATACCATAAGTAAGGTTCAGAATAAACATGCGCACTTTAACAGTGGCGGAAGCAAGACTTTAATAACAGAGTTCTCATAAAGTAAAAGAGACTCCAACATAATCCACAAGAAGAGAAGCAAAGCTGCTTCTCATACCTCTACTCCACCGCTTACAACTCGATCTCCAACTCGAGTAGCTATGCCTCGGCGGAAGGATCTCCATCGCCTAATAGCGTTAAGCGCCCAAACAACAAGTAGCAAATAGAAAGGGTTAACTCCATGCAATTACCATGTATAAAAGAGAAAAATCATGCTGTTCGAATTTAATTACCTGGCATGGTAAATAACTAGCAACATAACTCAACTCATATATCAACAACTTAAACATAAATCGGACTCAGATAATAATAACCTCAACAATGTAACATCAAATCAGATATCAATAAACCAATACGAAAATCCAACAACATAGGGTCAGGTGTTAGTTCCCTATAATGCAACTATATGCTGCTAACAAAATGGATCGATCAATATCGTCTCTCAAGACGGGACAATGATAGGACACACCTCCTCATCGCCACTTATAACGTCATACATGACGGGACAATCATAGGACACACCTCCTAATCGCCACTTAACGTCACACAAGACGGGACAATCATAGGACACACCTCCTGATCGCCACTTAGCACCTCGCAAGATGGGACAATGATAGGACACACCTCCTCATCGCCACTTGAACTCAAGCCCTATATGCCAAGTCAGACAATAACAAAGCCCACCAAGGACCAATCCAAAGTAACCACATGTTCCATCCACTAGGAAGCAGTAACGACAGAAACCAGTAAACGGCCGAAGCCTCTCAGAAAACATTTTCCAAATTCAGCATAATAATCATAATCATCTGCCAATCAATATAAACATCTTCATCTCAAACACAGGCAGTGCGATAAAAGCATGCAAGACTCAAAGACGCTCTAAAACCGAGTTACCCTTACCTTCGTGAGTAGAAGTTGGGCATGGAAATTGCGAACCTAGAACAAAGAAAACACAATCATCAACACAAGCTTCACTAGGAGCAACACGATCTACTAATACTAATCGAAATCGTAAAGAAAGCCTCTAAAGCTTCAGAGTTCCTATTTAGGCACAAATTGACAACGGAGACTTCGTTCGCTAAAACGAGCATAACTCGAGCTACAGAACTCAGAATGACACGAAACCGGCGCCAAAATTTCGACAATTGAAAGAGCTACGCAATGGCTCAGGTCATAGAGACCCAAAATTATTTTTGGACACGGTACCCAGAATTAGGTTTCGGCCACTATGGAAATAGGGTTTTTCGAACTTTTTCTTCGATCTAAATCAATTCACAAGGTAGTTTTAGGGTAAAACTAAGGCAAAGAAATTGTCGGAACAATTTTCGGACAATCGGGTCGAAATACGACTATCCAGGGGCATTTTGGTCCAAAATAAAGGCTCAAAACTTCAAAGTTATCAGTTCGGAAAACAAATTTGACAGCATTGATCCTCATGACATCCGTGACAACAAATCCTAAAGGCACGAAGTCAGATTACAGCTTTTCGACAATAAAGTTTCGAAATGTGCGACTAATGGGGTTTTTGAATCAATTTTTCAGATCTTGGACAACTGAATCGCAATCGGCGATTACTGACAGAGGTTTTAGACTCATGGGAACATAAGGAACATAACCCAACCAAGAAATCAAGGAAATCGGACAATTTTAGAAAAAGCTCAAAACTGTGAGCACAGAAACGATTTCAGAAACGCAACAGAAACAGTAAACAGAGGTAGGATTCATGCTAGTTACCTCAATACCTAGAAGTAGGGACGAACTGCACGGAGATTGGTCAAGTTTTCGCGAAAATTTTCTCCTCTCCTCCTCTCTCCTTGCTCGTGGCCTTGAATGGGTGAGAATGAAGAGATTTTGCTTTTTTCGAGCTATTTATAGGCAGGTGAAATCGCGGGAAAATGAAAATTTCGCGATTCCGATTTTTGCAGCACGTCCACCGAGGAATTCTAAGAGAGATTCTGGCGTCAGAATTCCAGAACTCAAAACAATTACCTATGATTTGGGAAAAACGATATCTAAAATCCCAAAGGCGGTGTAAGTTAATCTGTCCCGTTAAACTACTTTTTGCTGTGATGCTCAGACGACAAAACTTCCTTCTGAAGAAAGATTGGAAATGTCGAAACAAATCTGGCAACGCGGACGGAAACTTCGTTAGAAGTCCCGAATAGAAAAAGTATTCATCCATCGCTCGAATCTAGGGTTTCGAAGCAAGGAAATTAGCGTCGTCGGACTTCCGAAAAGTGAATACTATCGTGCGTACAGTCTAGAGTTCCGAAATGAAAACGCTGGTCGAAGGAAAAATAAAGAAAATCTTTAAATTTCCAAGGATTCGAAATCTCACTTAAAACGTTGCTCT
>NC_080044.1:57471866-57487355 GCF_012489685.1 Lotus japonicus
TTTCAAAGTTGTAGCTCGTTACTTTAGCTCCGCGAGGCCTCAATCAGACTGAAATTTCGCGACTTGTAGCCTGAGTGTGATCCTTTCATTGCAGACTGTGTCGAGAATTTGATGTTCTTGAGCGGCGGCATCTCAACAGCTTCCGACAATCGGGACCTCCAAAAAGTTGAAACTTCACAAAAGTTCTTTTTTCAAAGTGGTAGCTCGTTACGTTAGCTCCGCGAGGCCTCAATCAGACTGAAATTTCGCGACTTGTAGCCTGAGGTGTGATCCTTTCATTGCAGACTGTGTCGAGAATTTGATGTTCTTGAGCGGCGCATCTCACAGCTTCCGACAATCGCGGGACCCTCCAAAAAGTTGAAACTTCACAAAAGTTCTTTTTTCAAAGTGGTAGCTCGTTACGTTAGCTCCGCGAGGCCTCAATCAGACTGAAATTTCGCGACTTGTAGCCTGAGGTGTGATCCTTTCATTGCAGACTGTGTCGAGAATTTGATGTTCTTGAGCGACAGCATCTCACAGCTTCCGACAATCGCGGGACCCTCCAAAAAGTTGAAACTTCACAAAAGTTTTTTTCAAAGTTGTAGCTCGTTACATTAGCTCCGCGAGGCCTCAATCAGACTGAAATTTCGCGACTTGTAGCCTGAGGTGTGATCCTTTCATTGCAGACTGTGTCGATAATTTGATGTTCTTGAGCGGCGCATCTAACAGCTTCCGACAATCGCGGGACCCTCCAAAAAAGTCGAAACTTCACAAAAGTTTTTTTCAAAGTTGTAGCTCGTTACGTTAGCTCCGCGAGGCCTCAATCAGACTGAAATTTCGCGACTGTAGCCTGAGGTGTGATCCTTTCATTCAGACTGTGTCGAGAATTTGATGTTCTTGAGCGGCAGCATCTCACAGCTTCCGACAATCGCGGGACCCTCCAAAAAGTCGAAACTTCACAAAAGTTCTTTTTCAAAGTTGTAGCTCGTTACGTTAGCTCCGCGAGGCCTCAATCAGACTGAAATTTCGCGACTTGTAGCCTGAGGTGTGATCCTTTCATTGCAGACTGTGTCGAGAATTTGATGTTCTTGAGCGGCGGCATCTCACAGCTTCCGACAATCGCGGGACCTCCAAAAAGTCGAAACTTCACAAAAGTTCTTTTTCAAAGTTGTAGCTCGTTACGTTAGCTCCGCGAGGCCTCAATCAGACTGAAATTTCGCGACTTGTAGCCTGAGGTGTGATCCTTTCATTGCAGACTGTGTCGAGAATTTGATGTTCTTGAGCGGCGCATCTAACAGCTTCCGACAATCGCGGGACCTCCAAAAAGTCGAAACTTCACAAAAGTTCTTTTTTCAAAGTTGTAGCTCGTTACGTTAGCTCCGCGAGGCCTCAATCAGACTGAAATTTCGCGACTTGTAGCCTGAGGTGTGATCCTTTCATTGCAGACTGTGTCGAGAATTTGATGTTCTTGAGCGGCGCATCTCACAGCTTCCGACAATCGCGGGACCCTCCAAAAGTTGAAACTTCACAAAAGTTCTTTTTCAAAGTTGTAGCTCGTTACATTAGCTCCGCGAGGCCTCAATCAGACTGAAATTTCGCGACTTGTAGCCTGAGGTGTGATCCTTTCATTGCAGACTGTGTCGAGAATTTGATGTTCTTGAGCGGCCGCATCTAACAGCTTCCGACAATCGCGGGACCCTCCAAAAAGTCGAAACTTCACAAAAGTTCTTTTCAAAGTTGTAGCTCGTTACGTTAGCTCCGCGAGGCCTCAATCAGACTGAAATTTCGCGACTTGTAGCCTGAGGTGTGATCCTTTCATTGCAGACTGTGTCGAGAATTTGATGTTCTTGAGCGGCGCATCTCACAGCTTCCGACAATCGCGGGACCCTCCAAAAAGTTGAAAACTTCACAAAAGTTCTTTTTCAAAGTTGTAGCTCGTTACTTAGCCGCGAGGCCTCAATCAGACTGAAATTTCGCGACTTGTAGCCTGAGGTGTGATCCTTTCATTGCAGACTGTGTCGAGAATTTGATGTTCTTGAGCGGCGCATCTAACAGCTTCCGACAATCGCGGGACCCTCCAAAAAGTCGAAACTTCACAAAAAGTTCTTTTTCAAAGTTGTAGCTCGTTACGTTAGCTCCGCGAGGCCTCAATCAGACTGAAATTTCGCGACTTGTAGCCTGAGGTGTGATCCTTTCATTGCAGACTGTGTCGAGAATTTGATGTTCTTGAGCGGCGGCATCTCACAGCTTCCGACAATCGCGGGACCCTCCAAAAAGTCGAAACTTCACAAAAGTTCTTTTTCAAAGTTGTAGCTCGTTACGTTAGCTCCGCGAGGCCTCAATCAGACTGAAATTTCGCGACTTGTAGCCTGAGGTGTGATCCTTTCATTGCAGACTGTGTCGAGAATTTGATGTTCTTGAGCGGCGCATCTCACAGCTTCCGACAATCGCGGGACCCTCCAAAAAGTCGAAACTTCACAAAAGTTCTTTTTCAAAGTTGTAGCTCGTTACGTTAGCTCCGCGAGGCCTCAATCAGACTGAAATTTCGCGACTTGTAGCCTGAGGTGTGATCCTTTCATTGCAGACTGTGTCGAGAATTTGATGTTCTTGAGCGGCGGCATCTCACAGCTTCCGACAATCGCGGGACCCTCCAAAAAGTTGAAACTTCACAAAAGTTCTTTTTCAAAGTTGTAGCTCGTTACGTTAGCTCCGCGAGGCCTCAATCAGACTGAAATTTCGCGACTTGTAGCCTGAGGTGTGATCCTTTCATTGCAGACTGTGTCGAGAATTTGATGTTCTTGAGCGGCAGCATCTCACAGCTTCCGACAATCGCGGGACCTCCAAAAAGTTGAAACTTCACAAAAGTTCTTTTTCAAAGTTGTAGCTCGTTACGTTAGCTCCGCGAGGCCTCAATCAGACTGAAATTTCGCGACTTGTAGCCTGAGGTGTGATCCTTTCATTGCAGACTGTGTCGAGAATTTGATGTTCTTGAGCGGCGCATCTAACAGCTTCCGACAATCGCGGGACCCTCCAAAAAGTCGAAACTTCACAAAAGTCCTTTTTCAAAGTAGCTCGTTACGTTAGCTCCGCGAGGCCTCAATCAGACTGAAATTTCGCGACTTGTAGCCTGAGGTGTGATCCTTTCATTGCAGACTGTGTCGAGAATTTGATGTTCTTGAGCGGCGGCATCTCACAGCTTCCGACAATCGCGGGACCCTCCAAAAAGTCGAAACTTCACAAAAGTTCTTTTTCAAAGTTGTAGCTCGTTACGTTAGCTCCGCGAGGCCTCAATCAGACTGAAATTTCGCGACTTGTAGCCTGAGGTGTGATCCTTTCATTGCAGACTGTGTCGAGAATTTGATGTTCTTGAGCGGCGGCATCTCACAGCTTCCGACAATCGCGGGACCCTCCAAAAAGTCGAAACTTCACAAAAGTTCTTTTTCAAAGTGTAGCTCGTTACGTTAGCTCCGCGAGGCCTCAATCAGACTGAAATTTCGCGACTTGTAGCCTGAGGTGTGATCCTTTCATTGCAGACTGTGTCGAGAATTTGATGTTCTTGAGCGGCGCATCTCACAGCTTCCGACAATCGCGGGACCCTCCAAAAAGTCGAAACTTCACAAAAGTTCTTTTTCAAAGTTGTAGCTCGTTACGTTAGCTCCGCGAGGCCTCAATCAGACTGAAATTTCGCGACTTGTAGCCTGAGGTGTGATCCTTTCATTGCAGACTGTGTCGAGAATTTGATGTTCTTGAGCGGCGCATCTCACAGCTTCCGACAATCGCGGGACCCTCCAAAAAGTCGAAACTTCACAAAAGTTCTTTTTCAAAGTGTAGCTCGTTACGTTAGCTCCGCGAGGCCTCAATCAGACTGAAATTTCGCGACTTGTAGCCTGAGGTGTGATCCTTTCATTGCAGACTGTGTCGAGAATTTGATGTTCTTGAGCGGCGCATCTCACAGCTTCCGACAATCGCGGGACCCTCCAAAAGTCGAAACTTCACAAAAGTTCTTTTTCAAAGTTGTAGCTCGTTACGTTAGCTCCGCGAGGCCTCAATCAGACTGAAATTTCGCGACTTGTAGCCTGAGGTGTGATCCTTTCATTGCAGACTGTGTCGAGAATTTGATGTTCTTGAGCGGCGCATCTCACAGCTTCCGACAATCGCGGGACCCTCCAAAAAGTCGAAACTTCACAAAAGTCTTTTCAAAGTTGTAGCTCGTTACGTTAGCTCCGCGAGGCCTCAATCAGACTGAAATTTCGCGACTTGTAGCCTGAGGTGTGATCCTTTCATTGCAGACTGTGTCGAGAATTTGATGTTCTTGAGCGGCGCATCTCACAGCTTCCGACAATCGCGGGACCCTCCAAAAAGTCGAAACTTCACAAAAGTTCTTTTTCAAAGTTGTAGCTCGTTACGTTAGCTCCGCGAGGCCTCAATCAGACTGAAATTTCGCGACTTGTAGCCTGAGGTGTGATCCTTTCATTGCAGACTGTGTCGAGAATTTGATGTTCTTGAGCGGCGCATCTCACAGCTTCCGACAATCGCGGGACCCTCCAAAAAGTCGAAACTTCACAAAAGTTCTTTTTCAAAGTTGTAGCTCGTTACGTTAGCTCCGCGAGGCCTCAATCAGACTGAAATTTCGCGACTTGTAGCCTGAGGTGTGATCCTTTCATTGCAGACTGTGTCGAGAATTTGATGTTCTTGAGCGGCGCATCTCACAGCTTCCGACAATCGCGGGACCCTCCAAAAAGTTGAAACTTCACAAAAGTTCTTTTTCAAAGTTGTAGCTCGTTACGTTAGCTCCGCGAGGCCTCAATCAGACTGAAATTTCGCGACTTGTAGCCTGAGGTGTGATCCTTTCATTGCAGACTGTGTCGAGAATTTGATGTTCTTGAGCGGCCGCATCTCACAGCTTCCGACAATCGCGGGACCTCCAAAAAGTCGAAACTTCACAAAAGTTCTTTTCAAAGTTGTAGCTCGTTACGTTAGCTCCGCGAGGCCTCAATCAGACTGAAATTTCGCGACTTGTAGCCTGAGGTGTGATCCTTTCATTGCAGACTGTGTCGAGAATTTGATGTTCTTGAGCGGCGCATCTCACAGCTTCCGACAATCGCGGGACCCTCCAAAAAGTTGAAACTTCACAAAAGTTCTTTTTCAAAGTTGTAGCTCGTTACGTTAGCTCCGCGAGGCCTCAATCAGACTGAAATTTCGCGACTTGTAGCCTGAGGTGTGATCCTTTCATTGCAGACTGTGTCGAGAATTTGATGTTCTTGAGCGGCCGCATCTAACAGCTTCCGACAATCGCGGGACCCTCCAAAAAGTCGAAACTTCACAAAAGTTTTTCAAAGTTGTAGCTCGTTACGTTAGCTCCGCGAGGCCTCAATCAGACTGAAATTTCGCGACTTGTAGCCTGAGGTGTGATCCTTTCATTGCAGACTGTGTCGAGAATTTGATGTTCTTGAGCGGCGCATCTCACAGCTTCCGACAATCGCGGGACCCTCCAAAAAGTTGAAACTTCACAAAAGTTCTTTTTCAAAGTTGTAGCTCGTTACGTTAGCTCCGCGAGGCCTCAATCAGACTGAAATTTCGCGACTTGTAGCCTGAGGTGTGATCCTTTCATTGCAGACTGTGTCGAGAATTTGATGTTATTGAGCGGCGCATCTAACAGCTTCCGACAATCGCGGGACCCTCCAAAAAGTCGAAACTTCACAAAAGTTCTTTTCAAAGTTGTAGCTCGTTACGTTAGCTCCGCGAGGCCTCAATCAGACTGAAATTTCGCGACTTGTAGCCTGAGGTGTGATCCTTTCATTGCAGACTGTGTCGAGAATTTGATGTTCTTGAGCGGCGGCATCTCACAGCTTCCGACAATCGCGGGACCCTCCAAAAAGTTGAAACTTCACAAAAGTTCTTTTTCAAAGTGGTAGCTCGTTACGTTAGCTCCGCGAGGCCTCAATCAGACTGAAATTTCGCGACTTGTAGCCTGAGGTGTGATCCTTTCATTGCAGACTGTGTCGAGAATTTGATGTTCTTGAGCGGCAGCATCTCACAGCTTCCGACAATCGCGGGACCCTCCAAAAAGTTGAAACTTCACAAAAGTTCTTTTTCAAAGTTGTAGCTCGTTACGTTAGCTCCGCGAGGCCTCAATCAGACTGAAATTTCGCGACTTGTAGCCTGAGGTGTGATCCTTTCATTGCAGACTGTGTCGAGAATTTGATGTTCTTGAGCGGCGGCATCTCACAGCTTCCGACAATCGCGGGACCCTCCAAAAAGTCGAAACTTCACAAAAGTTCTTTTCAAAGTTGTAGCTCGTTACGTTAGCTCCGCGAGGCCTCAATCAGACTGAAATTTCGCGACTTGTAGCCTGAGGTGTGATCCTTTCATTGCAGACTGTGTCGAGAATTTGATGTTCTTGAGCGGCGCATCTCACAGCTTCCGACAATCGCGGGACCCTCCAAAAAGTCGAAACTTCACAAAAGTTCTTTTTCAAAGTTGTAGCTCGTTACGTTAGCTCCGCGAGGCCTCAATCAGACTGAAATTTCGCGACTTGTAGCCTGAGGTGTGATCCTTTCATTGCAGACTGTGTCGAGAATTTGATGTTCTTGAGCGGCAGCATCTCACAGCTTCCGACAATCGCGGGACCCTCCAAAAAGTTGAAACTTCACAAAAGTTCTTTTTCAAAGTTGTAGCTCGTTACATTAGCTCCGCGAGGCCTCAATCAGACTGAAATTTCGTGACTTGTAGCCTGAGGTGTGATCCTTTCATTGCAGACTGTGTCGAGAATTTGATGTTCTTGAGCGGCGCATCTAACAGCTTCCGACAATCGCGGGACCCTCCAAAAAGTCGAAACTTCACAAAAGTTCTTTTCAAAGTTGTAGCTCGTTACGTTAGCTCCGCGAGGCCTCAATCAGACTGAAATTTCGCGACTTGTAGCCTGAGGTGTGATCCTTTCATTGCAGACTGTGTCGAGAATTTGATGTTCTTGAGCGGCGGCATCTCACAGCTTCCGACAATCGCGGGACCCTCCAAAAAGTTGAAACTTCACAAAAGTTCTTTTTCAAAGTGGTAGCTCGTTACGTTAGCTCCGCGAGGCCTCAATCAGACTGAAATTTCGCGACTTGTAGCCTGAGGTGTGATCCTTTCATTGCAGACTGTGTCGAGAATTTGATGTTCTTGAGCGGCAGCATCTCACAGCTTCCGACAATCGCGGGACCCTCCAAAAAGTCGAAACTTCACAAAAGTTCTTTTCAAAGTTGTAGCTCGTTACGTTAGCTCCGCGAGGCCTCAATCAGACTGAAATTTCGCGACTTGTAGCCTGAGGTGTGATCCTTTCATTGCAGACTGTGTCGAGAATTTGATGTTCTTGAGCGGCGGCATCTCACAGCTTCCGACAATCGCGGGACCCTCCAAAAAGTCGAAACTTCACAAAAGTTCTTTTTCAAAGTGGTAGCTCGTTACGTTAGCTCCGCGAGGCCTCAATCAGACTGAAATTTCGCGACTTGTAGCCTGAGGTGTGATCCTTTCATTGCAGACTGTGTCGAGAATTTGATGTTCTTGAGCGACAGCATCTCACAGCTTCCGACAATCGCGGGACCCTCCAAAAAGTCGAAACTTCACAAAAGTTCTTTTTCAAAGTTGTAGCTCGTTACGTTAGCTCCGCGAGGCCTCAATCAGACTGAAATTTCGCGACTTGTAGCCTGAGGTGTGATCCTTTCATTGCAGACTGTGTCGAGAATTTGATGTTCTTGAGCGGCGGCATCTAACAGCTTCCGACAATCGCGGGACCCTCCAAAAAGTCGAAACTTCACAAAAGTTCTTTTCAAAGTTGTAGCTCGTTACGTTAGCTCCGCGAGGCCTCAATCAGACTGAAATTTCGCGACTTGTAGCCTGAGGTGTGATCCTTTCATTGCAGACTGTGTCGAGAATTTGATGTTCTTGAGCGGCGGCATCTCACAGCTTCCGACAATCGCGGGACCCTCCAAAAAGTTGAAACTTCACAAAAGTTCTTTTTCAAAGTGGTAGCTCGTTACGTTAGCTCCGCGAGGCCTCAATCAGACTGAAATTTCGCGACTTGTAGCCTGAGGTGTGATCCTTTCATTGCAGACTGTGTCGAGAATTTGATGTTCTTGAGCGGCAGCATCTCACAGCTTCCGACAATCGCGGGACCCTCCAAAAAGTTGAAACTTCACAAAAGTTCTTTTTCAAAGTTGTAGCTCGTTACATTAGCTCCGCGAGGCCTCAATCAGACTGAAATTTCGTGACTTGTAGCCTGAGGTGTGATCCTTTCATTGCAGACTGTGTCGATAATTTGATGTTATTGAGCGGCCGCATCTAACAGCTTCCGACAATCGCGGGACCCTCCAAAAAGTCGAAACTTCACAAAAGTCCTGTTTCAAAGTTGTAGCTCGTTACGTTAGCTCCGCGAGGCCTCAATCAGACTGAAATTTCGCGACTTGTAGCCTGAGGTGTGATCCTTTCATTGCAGACTGTGTCGAGAATTTGATGTTCTTGAGCGGCATCTCACAGCTTCCGACAATCGCGGGACCCTCCAAAAAGTTCGAAACTTCACAAAAGTTCTTTTTCAAAGTGGTAGCTCGTTACGTTAGCTCCGCGAGGCCTCAATCAGACTGAAATTTCGCGACTTGTAGCCTGAGGTGTGATCCTTTCATTGCAGACTGTGTCGAGAATTTGATGTTCTTGAGCGGCAGCATCTCACAGCTTCCGACAATCGCGGGACCCTCCAAAAAGTCGAAACTTCACAAAAGTTCTTTTTCAAAGTTGTAGCTCGTTACGTTAGCTCCGCGCCTCAATCAGACTGAAATTTCGCGACTTGTAGCCTGAGGTGTGATCCTTTCATTGCAGACTGTGTCGAGAATTTGATGTTCTTGAGCGGCAGCATCTCACAGCTTCCGACAATCGCGGGACCCTCCAAAAAGTCGAAACTTCACAAAAGTTCTTTTTCAAAGTTGTAGCTCGTTACGTTAGCTCCGCGAGGCCTCAATCAGACTGAAATTTCGCGACTTGTAGCCTGAGGTGTGATCCTTTCATTGCAGACTGTGTCGAGAATTTGATGTTCTTGAGCGGCCGCATCTAACAGCTTCCGACAATCGCGGGACCCTCCAAAAAGTCGAAACTTCACAAAAGTTCTTTTTCAAAGTTGTAGCTCGTTACGTTAGCTCCGCGAGGCCTCAATCAGACTGAAATTTCGCGACTTGTAGCCTGAGGTGTGATCCTTTCATTGCAGACTGTGTCGAGAATTTGATGTTCTTGAGCGGCAGCATCTCACAGCTTCCGACAATCGCGGGACCCTCCAAAAAGTTGAAACTTCACAAAAGTTCTTTTTCAAAGTTGTAGCTCGTTACATTAGCTCCGCGAGGCCTCAATCAGACTGAAATTTCGTGACTTGTAGCCTGAGGTGTGATCCTTTCATTGCAGACTGTGTCGATAATTTGATGTTATTGAGCGGCCGCATCTAACAGCTTCCGACAATCGCGGGACCCTCCAAAAAGTCGAAACTTCACAAAAGTCCTGTTTCAAAGTTGTAGCTCGTTACGTTAGCTCCGCGAGGCCTCAATCAGACTGAAATTTCGCGACTTGTAGCCTGAGGTGTGATCCTTTCATCAGACTGTGTCGAGAATTTGATGTTCTTGAGCGGCGCATCTCACAGCTTCCGACAATCGCGGGACCCTCCAAAAAGTTGAAACTTCACAAAAGTTCTTTTTCAAAGTGGTAGCTCGTTACGTTAGCTCCGCGAGGCCTCAATCAGACTGAAATTTCGCGACTTGTAGCCTGAGGTGATCCTTTCATTGCAGACTGTGTCGAGAATTTGATGTTCTTGAGCGGCGCATCTCACAGCTTCCGACAATCGCGGGACCCTCCAAAAAGTTGAAACTTCACAAAAGTTCTTTTTCAAAGTTGTAGCTCGTTACGTTAGCTCCGCGAGGCCTCAATCAGACTGAAATTTCGCGACTTGTAGCCTGAGGTGTGATCCTTTCATTGCAGACTGTGTCGAGAATTTGATGTTCTTGAGCGGCGGCATCTCACAGCTTCCGACAATCGCGGGACCCTCCAAAAAGTCGAAACTTCACAAAAGTTCTTTTTCAAAGTTGTAGCTCGTTACGTTAGCTCCGCGAGGCCTCAATCAGACTGAAATTTCGCGACTTGTAGCCTGAGGTGTGATCCTTTCATTGCAGACTGTGTCGAGAATTTGATGTTCTTGAGCGGCGGCATCTCACAGCTTCCGACAATCGCGGGACCCTCCAAAAAGTCGAAACTTCACAAAAGTTCTTTTTCAAAGTTGTAGCTCGTTACGTTAGCTCGCGAGGCCTCAATCAGACTGAAATTTCGCGACTTGTAGCCTGAGGTGTGATCCTTTCATTGCAGACTGTGTCGAGAATTTGATGTTCTTGAGCGCAGCATCTCACAGCTTCCGACAATCGCGGGACCCTCCAAAAAGTTGAAACTTCACAAAAGTTCTTTTTCAAAGTTGTAGCTCGTTACATTAGCTCCGCGAGGCCTCAATCAGACTGAAATTTCGTGACTTGTAGCCTGAGGTGTGATCCTTTCATTGCAGACTGTGTCGATAATTTGATGTTATTGAGCGGCCGCATCTAACAGCTTCCGACAATCGCGGGACCCTCCAAAAAGTCGAAACTTCACAAAAGTCCTGTTTCAAAGTTGTAGCTCGTTACGTTAGCTCCGCGAGGCCTCAATCAGACTGAAATTTCGCGACTTGTAGCCTGAGGTGTGATCCTTTCATCACAGACTGTGTCGAGAATTTGATGTTCTTGAGCGCGGCATCTCACAGCTTCCGACAATCGCGGGACCCTCCAAAAATTCGAAACTTCACAAAAGTTCTTTTTCAAAGTGGTAGCTCGTTACGTTAGCTCCGCGAGGCCTCAATCAGACTGAAATTTCGACTTGTAGCCTGAGTGTGATCCTTTCATTGCAGACTGTGTCGAGAATTTGATGTTCTTGAGCGGCAGCATCTCACAGCTTCCGACAATCGCGGGACCCTCCAAAAAGTCGAAACTTCACAAAAGTTCTTTTTTCAAAGTTGTAGCTCGTTACGTTAGCTCCGCGAGGCCTCAATCAGACTGAAATTTCGCGACTTGTAGCCTGAGGTGTGATCCTTTCATTGCAGACTGTGTCGAGAATTTGATGTTCTTGAGCGGCGGCATCTCACAGCTTCCGACAATCGCGGGACCCTCCAAAAAGTCGAAACTTCACAAAAGTTCTTTTTCAAAGTTGTAGCTCGTTACGTTAGCTCCGCGAGGCCTCAATCAGACTGAAATTTCGCGACTTGTAGCCTGAGGTGTGATCCTTTCATTGCAGACTGTGTCGAGAATTTGATGTTCTTGAGCGGCGGCATCTCACAGCTTCCGACAATCGCGGGACCCTCCAAAAAGTCGAAACTTCACAAAAGTTCTTTTTCAAAGTGTAGCTCGTTACGTTAGCTCCGCGAGGCCTCAATCAGACTGAAATTTCGCGACTTGTAGCCTGAGGTGTGATCCTTTCATTGCAGACTGTGTCGAGAATTTGATGTTCTTGAGCGGCGGCATCTCACAGCTTCCGACAATCGCGGGACCCTCCAAAAAGTCGAAACTTCACAAAAGTTCTTTTTCAAAGTTGTAGCTCGTTACGTTAGCTCCGCGAGGCCTCAATCAGACTGAAATTTCGCGACTTGTAGCCTGAGGTGTGATCCTTTCATTGCAGACTGTGTCGAGAATTTGATGTTCTTGAGCGACAGCATCTCACAGCTTCCGACAATCGCGGGACCCTCCAAAAAGTTGAAACTTCACAAAAGTTCTTTTTCAAAGTTGTAGCTCGTTACATTAGCTCCGCGAGGCCTCAATCAGACTGAAATTTCGTGACTTGTAGCCTGAGGTGTGATCCTTTCATTGCAGACTGTGTCGATAATTTGATGTTATTGAGCGGCCGCATCTAACAGCTTCCGACAATCGCGGGACCCTCCAAAAAGTCGAAACTTCACAAAAGTCCTGTTTTCAAAGTTGTAGCTCGTTACGTTAGCTCCGCGAGGCCTCAATCAGACTGAAATTTCGCGACTTGTAGCCTGAGGTGTGATCCTTTCATTCCAGACTGTGTCAGAATTTGATGTTCTTGAGCGGCGGCATCTCACAGCTTCCGACAATCGCGGGACCCTCCAAAAAGTGAAACTTCACAAAAGTTCTTTTTCAAAGTGGTAGCTCGTTACGTTAGCTCCGCGAGGCCTCAATCAGACTGAAATTTCGCGACTTGTAGCCTGAGTGTGATCCTTTCATTGCAGACTGTGTCGAGAATTTGATGTTCTTGAGCGGCAGCATCTCACAGCTTCCGACAATCGCGGGACCCTCCAAAAAGTCAAACTTCACAAAAGTTCTTTTTCAAAGTTGTAGCTCGTTACGTTAGCTCCGCGAGGCCTCAATCAGACTGAAATTTCGCGACTTGTAGCCTGAGGTGTGATCCTTTCATTGCAGACTGTGTCGAGAATTTGATGTTCTTGAGCGGCGGCATCTCACAGCTTCCGACAATCGCGGGACCCTCCAAAAAGTCGAAACTTCACAAAAGTTCTTTTTCAAAGTTGTAGCTCGTTACGTTAGCTCGCGAGGCCTCAATCAGACTGAAATTTCGCGACTTGTAGCCTGAGGTGTGATCCTTTCATTGCAGACTGTGTCGAGAATTTGATGTTCTTGAGCGGCGCATCTCACAGCTTCCGACAATCGCGGGACCCTCCAAAAAGTCGAAACTTCACAAAAGTTCTTTTTCAAAGTTGTAGCTCGTTACGTTAGCTCCGCGAGGCCTCAATCAGACTGAAATTTCGCGACTTGTAGCCTGAGGTGTGATCCTTTCATTGCAGACTGTGTCGAGAATTTGATGTTCTTGAGCGGCGGCATCTCACAGCTTCCGACAATCGCGGGACCCTCCAAAAAGTCGAAACTTCACAAAAGTTCTTTTCAAAGTTGTAGCTCGTTAAGTTAGCTCCGCGAGGCCTCAATCAGACTGAAATTTCGCGACTTGTAGCCTGACGTGTGATCCTTTCATTGCAGACTGTGTCGAGAATTTGATGTTCTTGAGCGCAGCATCTCACAGCTTCCGACAATCGCGGGACCCTCCAAAAAGTCGAAACTTCACAAAAGTTCTTTTTCAAAGTTGTAGCTCGTTACGTTAGCTCCGCGAGGCCTCAATCAGACTGAAATTTCGCGACTTGTAGCCTGAGGTGTGATCCTTTCATTGCAGACTGTGTCGAGAATTTGATGTTCTTGAGCGGCGGCATCTCACAGCTTCCGACATCGCGGGACCCTCCAAAAAGTCGAAACTTCACAAAAGTTCTTTTTCAAAGTGTAGCTCGTTACGTTAGCTCCGCGAGGCCTCAATCAGACTGAAATTTCGCGACTTGTAGCCTGAGGTGTGATCCTTTCATTGCAGACTGTGTCGAGAATTTGATGTTCTTGAGCGGCCGCATCTCACAGCTTCCGACAATCGCGGGACCTCCAAAAAGTCGAAACTTCACAAAAGTTCTTTTCAAAGTTGTAGCTCGTTACGTTAGCTCCGCGAGGCCTCAATCAGACTGAAATTTCGCGACTTGTAGCCTGAGGTGTGATCCTTTCATTGCAGACTGTGTCGATAATTTGATGTTCTTGAGCGGCCGCATCTCACAGCTTCCGACAATCGCGGGACCCTCCAAAAAGTCGAAACTTCACAAAAGTTCTTTTCAAAGTTGTAGCTCGTTACGTTAGCTCCGCGAGGCCTCAATCAGACTGAAATTTCGCGACTTGTAGCCTGAGGTGTGATCCTTTCATTGCAGACTGTGTCGAGAATTTGATGTTCTTGAGCGGCAGCATCTCACAGCTTCCGACAATCGCGGGACCCTCCAAAAAGTCGAAACTTCACAAAAGTTCTTTTTCAAAGTTGTAGCTCGTTACGTTAGCCGCGAGGCCTCAATCAGACTGAAATTTCGCGACTTGTAGCCTGAGGTGTGATCCTTTCATTGCAGACTGTGTCGAGAATTTGATGTTCTTGAGCGCAGCATCTCACAGCTTCCGACAATCGCGGGACCTCCAAAAAGTCGAAACTTCACAAAAGTTCTTTTCAAAGTTGTAGCTCGTTACGTTAGCTCCGCGAGGCCTCAATCAGACTGAAATTTCGCGACTTGTAGCCTGAGGTGTGATCCTTTCATTGCAGACTGTGTCGAGAATTTGATGTTCTTGAGCGGCCGCATCTCACAGCTTCCGACAATCGCGGGACCCTCCAAAAAGTCGAAACTTCACAAAAGTTCTTTTCAAAGTTGTAGCTCGTTAAGTTAGCCGCGAGGCCTCAATCAGACTGAAATTTCGCGACTTGTAGCCTGAGGTGTGATCCTTTCATTCCAGACTGTGTCGAGAATTTGATGTTCTTGAGCGCAGCATCTCACAGCTTCCGACAATCGCGGGGACCTCCAAAAAGTCGAAACTTCACAAAAGTTCCTTTTCAAAGTTGTAGCTCGTTACGTTAGCTCCGCGAGGCCTCAATCAGACTGAAATTTCGCGACTTGTAGCCTGAGGTGTGATCCTTTCATTGCAGACTGTGTCGAGAATTTGATGTTCTTGAGCGACAGCATCTCACAGCTTCCGACAATCGCGGGACCCTCCAAAAAGTCGAAACTTCACAAAAGTTCTTTTCAAAGTTGTAGCTCGTTACGTTAGCTCCGCGAGGCCTCAATCAGACTGAAATTTCGCGACTTGTAGCCTGAGGTGTGATCCTTTCATTGCAGACTGTGTCGAGAATTTGATGTTCTTGAGCGACAGCATCTCACAGCTTCCGACAATCGCGGGACCCTCCAAAAGTCGAAACTTCACAAAAGTTCTCTTTCAAAGTTGTAGCTCGTTACGTTAGCTCCGCGAGGCCTCAATCAGACTGAAATTTCGCGACTTGTAGCCTGAGGTGTGATCCTTTCATTGCAGACTGTGTCGAGAATTTGATGTTCTTGAGCGACGCATCTCACAGCTTCCGACAATCGCGGGACCCTCCAAAAAGTCGAAACTTCACAAAAGTTCTTTTCAAAGTTGTAGCTCGTTAAGTTAGCTCCGCGAGGCCTCAATCAGACTGAAATTTCGCGACTTGTAGCCTGAGTGTGATCCTTTCATTGCAGACTGTGTCGAGAATTTGATGTTCTTGAGCGGCAGCATCTCACAGCTTCCGACAATCGCGGGCCTCCAAAAGTCGAAACTTCACAAAAGTTCTTTTCAAAGTTGTAGCTCGTTACGTTAGCTCCGCGAGCCTCAATCAGACTGAAATTTCGCGACTTGTAGCCTGAGGTGTGATCCTTTCAGTGCAGACTGTGTCGAGAATTTGATGTTCTTGAGCGGCGGCATCTCACAGCTTTCGACAATCGGGGACCCTCCAAAAAGTCGAAACTTCACAAAAGTTCTTTTCAAAGTGTAGCTCGTTAAGTTAGCAACGCGAGGCCTCAAACAGACTGAAATTTCGCGACCTGTAGCCTGACGTGTGATCCTTTCATTCCAGACTGTGTCGAGAATTTAATGT
>NC_080044.1:57487455-57506014 GCF_012489685.1 Lotus japonicus
AACTCGTTACGTTAGCTCCGCGAGGCCTCAATAAGACTGAAATTTCGCGACTTGTAGCCTGAGGTGTGATCCTTAAATCGCAGACTGTGTCGAGAATTTGATGTTCTTGAGAGGCGGCATCTCACAGCTTCCGACAATCGCGGGACCGTCCTAAAAGTTGAATCTTCACAAAAGTTCTTTTTCAAAGTTGTAGCACGTTAAGTTAGCTCCGCGTGTCCTCAATCAGACTGAAATTTCGCGACTTGTAGCCTGAGGTGTGATCCTTTCATCGCAGACTGTGTCGAGAAATTGATGTTCTTGAGCGGCGGCATCTCACAGCTTCCGACAATCGCGGGACCCTCCAAAAAGTCGAAACTTCACAAAAGTTCTTTTTCAAAGTTGTAGCTCGTTACGTTAGCTCCGCGAGGCCTTAATCAGACTGAAATTTCGCGACTTGTAGCCTGAGGTGTGATCCTTTCATTGCAGACTGTGTCGATAATTTGATGTTCTTTGAGCGGCCGCATCTCACAGCTTCCGACAATCGCGGGACCCTTCAAAAACTCGAAACTTCACAAAAGTTCTTTTTCAAAGTTTTAACTCGTTACGTTAGCTCCGCGAGGCCTCAATAAGACTGAAATTTCGCGACTTGTAGCCTGAGGTGTGATCCTTTAATCGCAGACTGTGTCGAGAATTTGATGTTCTTGAGAGGCGGCATCTCACAGCTTCCGACAATCGCGGACCCGTCCTAAAAGTTGAATCTTCACAAAAGTTCTTTTTCAAAGTTGTAGCACGTTAAGTTAGCTCCGCGTGTCCTCAATCAGACTGAAATTTCGCGACTTGTAGCCTGAGGTGTGATCCTTTCATCGCAGACTGTGTCGAGAAATTGATGTTCTTGAGCGGGCATCTCACAGCTTCCGACAATCGCGGACCCTCCAAAAAGTCGAAACTTCACAAAAGTTCTTTTTCAAAGTTGTAGCCGTTACGTTAGCTCCGCGAGCCTTAATCAGACTGAATTTCGCACTTGTAGCCTGAGGTGTGATCCTTTCATGCAGACTGTGTCGATAATTTGATGTTCTTGAGCGGCGCATCTCACAGCTTCCGACAATCGCGGGACCCTTCAAAAACTCGAAACTTCACAAAAGTTCTTTTTCAAAGTTTTAGCCGTTACGTAGCTCCGCAGGCCTCAATCAGACTGAATTTCGCGACTTGTAGCCTGAGGTGTGATCCTTTATCGCAGACTGTGTCGAGAATTTGATGTTCTTGAGAGGCGGCATCTCACAGCTTCCGACAATCGCGGGACCGTCCTAAAAGTTGAATCTTCACAAAGTTCTTTTTCAAAGTTGTAGCACGTTAAGTTAGCTCCGCGGTCCTCAATCAGACTGAAATTTCGCGACTTGTAGCCTGAGGTGTGATCCTTTCATCGCAGACTGTGTCGAGAATTGATGTTCTTGAGCGCGGCATCTCACAGCTTCCGACAATCGCGGGACCCTCCAAAAAGTCGAAACTTCACAAAAGTTCTTTTTCAAAGTTGTAGCTCGTTACGTTAGCTCCGCGAGCCTTAATCAGACTGAAATTTCGCGACTTGTAGCCTGAGGTGTGATCCTTTCATTGCAGACTGTGTCGAAATTTGATGTTCTTGAGCGGCGCATCTCACAGCTTCCGAAAATCGCGGGACCCTCAAAAACTCGAAACTTCACAAAAGTTCTTTTTCAAAGTTTTAACCGTTACGTTAGCTCCGCGAGCCTCAATAAGACTGAAATTTCGCGACTTGTAGCCTGAGGTGTGATCCTTTAATCGCAGACTGTGTCGAGAATTTGATGTTCTTGAGAGGCGGCATCTCACAGCTTCCGACAATCGCGGGACCGTCCTAAAAGTTGAATCTTCACAAAAGTTCTTTTTCAAAGTTGTAGCACGTTAAGTTAGCTCCGCGTGTCCTCAATCAGACTGAAATTTCGCGACTTGTAGCCTGAGGTGTGATCCTTTCATCGGAGACTGTGTCGAGAAATTGATGTTCTTGAGCGGCGGCATCTCACAGCTTCCGACAATCGCGGGACCCTCCAAAAAGTCGAAACTTCACAAAAGTTCTTTTTCAAAGTTTTAGCTCGTTACGTTAGCTCCGCGAGGCCTCAATCAGACTGAAATTTCGCGACTTGTAGCCTGAGGTGTGATCCTTTCATTGCAGACTGTGTCGATAATTTGATGTTCTTGAGCGGCCGCATCTCACAGCTTCTGACAATCGCGGGACCCTTCAAAAACTCGAAACTTCACAAAAGTTCTTTTTCAAAGTTTTAGCTCGTTACGTTAGCTCCGCGAGGCCTCAATAAGACTGAAATTTCGCGACTTGTAGCCTGAGGTGTGATCCTTTAATCGCAGACTGTGTCGAGAATTTGATGTTCTTGAGAGGCGGCATCTCACAGCTTCCGACAATCGCGGGACCGTCCTAAAAGTTGAATCTTCACAAAAGTTCTTTTTCAAAGTTGTAGCACGTTAAGTTAGCTCCGCGTGTCCTCAATCAGACTGAAATTTCGCGACTTGTAGCCTGAGGTGTGATCCTTTCATCGCAGACTGTGTCGAGAAATTGATGTTCTTGAGCGGCGGCATCTCACAGCTTCCGACAATCGCGGGACCCTCCAAAAAGTCGAAACTTCACAAAAGTTCTTTTTCAAAGTTGTAGCTCGTTACGTTAGCTCCGCGAGGCCTCAATCAGACTGAAATTTGCGACTTGTAGCCTGAGGTGTGATCCTTTCATTGCAGATTGTGTCGATAATTTGATGTTCTTGAGCGGCCGCATCTAACAGCTTCCGACAATCGCGGGACCCTCCAAAAACTCGAAACTTCACAAAAGTTCTTTTTCAAAGTTTTAGCTCGTTACGTTAGCTCCGCGAGGCCTCAATCAGACTAAAATTTCGCGACTTGTAGCCTGAGGTGTGATCCTTTCATTGCAGACTGTGTCGATAATTTGATGTTCTTGAGCGGCCGCCTCTAACAGCTTCCGACAATCGCGGGACCGTCCTAAAAGTTGAATCTTCACAAAAGTTCTGTTTCAAAGTTGTAGCACGTTAAGTTAGCTCCGCGTGTCCTCAATCAGACTGAAATTTCGCGACTTGTAGCCTGAGGTGTGATCCTTTCATCGGAGACTGTGTCGAGAAATTGATGTTCTTGATCTGCGGCATCTCACAGCTTCCGACAATCGCGGGACCCTCCAAAAAGTCGAAACTTCACAAAAGTTCTTTTTCAAAGTTTTAGCTCGTTACGTTAGCTCCGCGAGGCCTCAATCAGACTGAAATTTCGCGACTTGTAGCCTGAGGTGTGATCCTTTCATTGCAGACTGTGTCGATAATTTGATGTTCTTGAGCGGCAGCATCTCACAACTTCCGACAATCGCGGGACCTTCCAAAAAGTCGAAACTTCACAAAAGTTCTTTTTCAAAGTTGTAGCTCGTTACATTAGCTCCGCGAGGCCTCAATCAGACTGAAATTTCGCGACTTGTAGCCTGAGGTGTGATCCTTTCATCGCAGACTGTGTCGATAATTTGATGTTCTTGAGCGGCGGCATCTCACAGCTCTCGACAATCGCGGGACCCTCCAAAAAGTTGAAACTTCACAAAAAATCTTTTTCAAAGTGGTAGCTCGTTACGTTAGCTCCGCGAGGCCTCAATCAGACTGAAATTTCGCGACTTGTAGCCTGAGGTGTGATCCTTTCATCGCAGACTGTGTCGATAATTTGATGTTCTTGAGCGGCGGCATCTCACAGCTTCCGACAATCGCGGGACCCTCCAAAAAGTTGAAACTTCACAAAAGTTCTTTTTCAAAGTTGTAGCTCGTTACGTTAGCTCCGCGAGGCCTCAATCAGACTGAAATTTCGCGACTTGTAGCCTGAGGTGTGATCCTTTCATTGCAGACTGTGTCGAGAATTTGATGTTCTTGAGCGGCGGCATCTCACAGCTTCCGACAACCGCGGGACCCTCCAAAAAGTTGAATCTTCACAAAAGTTCTCTTTCAAAGTTGTAGCTCGTTACGTTAGCTCCGCGAGGCCTTAATCAGACTGAAATTTCGCGACTTGTAGCCTGAGGGGTGATCCTTTCATCGCAAACTGTGTCGAGAATTTGATGTTCTTGAGCGGCGGCATCTCACAGCTTCCGACAATCGCGGGACCCTCCAAAAAGTAGAAACTTCACAAAAGTTCTTTTTCAAAGTTGTAGCTCGTTACGTTAGCTCCGCGAGGCCTCAATCAGACTGAAATTTCGCGACTTGTAGCCTGAGGTGTGATCCTTTCATTGCAGACTGTGTCGAGAATTTGATGTTCTTGAGCGGCGGCATCTCACAGCTTCCGACAACCGCGGGACCCTCCAAAAAGTTGAATCTTCACAAAAGTTCTCTTTCAAAGTTGTAGCTCGTTACGTTAGCTCCGCGAGGCCTTAATCAGACTGAAATTTCGCGACTTGTAGCCTGAGGGGTGATCCTTTCATCGCAAACTGTGTCGAGAATTTGATGTTCTTGAGCGGCGGCATCTCACAGCTTCCGACAATCGCGGGACCCTCCAAAAAGTAGAAACTTCACAAAAGTTCTCTTTCAAAGTTGTAGCTCGTTACGGTAGCTCCGCGAGGCCTCAATCAGACTGAAATTTCGCGACTTCTAGCCTGAGGTGTGATCCTTTCATCGCAGACTGTGTCGATAATTTGATGTTCTTGAGCAGCCGCATCTAACAGCTTCCGACAATCGCGGGACCCTCCAAAAATTAGAAACTTCACAAAATTTCTTTTTCAAAGTTGTAGCTCGTTACGTTAGCTCCGCGAGGCCTCAATCAGACTGAAATTTCGCGACTTGTAGCCTGAGGTGTGATCCTTTCATTGCAGACTGTGTCGATAATTTGATGTTCTTGAGCGGCAGCATCTCACAGCTCCTGACAATCGCGGGACCTTCCAAAAAGTCGAAACTTCACAAAATTTCTTTTTCAAAGTGGTAGCTCATTACGTTAGCTCCGCGAGGCCTCAATCAGACTGAAATTTCGCGACTTGTAGCCTGAGGTGTGATCCTTTCATCGCAGACTGTGTCGATAATTTGATGTTCTTGAGCGGCGGCATCTCACAGCTTCCGACAATCGCGGGACCCTCCAAAAAGTTGAAACTTCACAAAAGTTCTTTTTCAAAGTGGTAGCTCGTTACGTTAGCTCCGCGAGGCCTCAATCAGACTGAAATTTCGCGACTTGTAGCCTGAGGTGAGATCCTTTCATTGCAGATTGTGTCGAGAATTTGATGTTCTTGAGCGGCGGCATCTCACAGCTTCCGACAATCGCGGGACCCTCCAAAAAGTCAAAACTTCACAAAAGTTCTTTTTCAAAGTTGTAGCTCGTTACGTTAGCTCCGCGAGGCCTTAATCAGACTGAAATTTCGCGACTTGTAGCCTGAGGTGTGATCCTTTCATTGCAGACTGTGTCGATAATTTGATGTTCTTGAGCGGCCGCATCTCACAGCTTCCGACAATCGCGGGACCCTTCAAAAACTCGAAACTTCACAAAAGTTCTTTTTCAAAGTTTTAACTCGTTACGTTAGCTCCGCGAGGCCTCAATAAGACTGAAATTTCGCGACTTGTAGCCTGAGGTGTGATCCTTAAATCGCAGACTGTGTCGAGAATTTGATGTTCTTGAGAGGCGGCATCTCACAGCTTCCGACAATCGCGGGGACCGTCCTAAAAGTTGAATCTTCACAAAAGTTCTTTTTCAAAGTTGTAGCACGTTAAGTTAGCTCCGCGTGTCCTCAATCAGACTGAAATTTCGCGACTTGTAGCCTGAGGTGTGATCCTTTCATCGCAGACTGTGTCGAGAAATTGATGTTCTTGAGCGGCGGCATCTCACAGCTTCCGACAATCGCGGGACCCTCCAAAAAGTCGAAACTTCACAAAAGTTCTTTTTCAAAGTTGTAGCTCGTTACGTTAGCTCCGCGAGGCCTTAATCAGACTGAAATTTCGCGACTTGTAGCCTGAGGTGTGATCCTTTCATTGCAGACTGTGTCGATAATTTGATGTTCTTGAGCGGCCGCATCTCACAGCTTCCGACAATCGCGGGACCCTTCAAAAACTCGAAACTTCACAAAAGTTCTTTTTCAAAGTTTTAACTCGTTACGTTAGCTCCGCGAGGCCTCAATAAGACTGAAATTTCGCGACTTGTAGCCTGAGGTGTGATCCTTTAATCGCAGACTGTGTCGAGAATTTGATGTTCTTGAGAGGCGGCATCTCACAGCTTCCGACAATCGCGGGACCGTCCTAAAAGTTGAATCTTCACAAAAGTTCTTTTTCAAAGTTGTAGCACGTTAAGTTAGCTCCGCGTGTCCTCAATCAGACTGAAATTTCGCGACTTGTAGCCTGAGGTGTGATCCTTTCATCGCAGACTGTGTCGAGAAATTGATGTTCTTGAGCGGAAGCATCTCACAGCTTCCGACAATCGCGGGACCCTCCAAAAAGTCGAAACTTCACAAAAGTTCTTTTTCAAAGTTGTAGCTCGTTACGTTAGCTCCGCGAGGCCTTAATCAGACTGATATTTCGCGACTTGTAGCCTGAGGTGTGATCCTTTCATTGCAGACTGTGTCGATAATTTGATGTTCTTGAGCGGCCGCATCTCACAGCTTCCGACAATCGCGGGACCCTTCAAAAACTCGAAACTTCACAAAAGTTCTTTTTCATAGTTTTAACTCGTTACGTTAGCTCCGCGAGGCCTCAATAAGTTGAAATTTCGCGACTTGTAGCCTGAGGTGTGATCCTTTAATCGCAGACTGTGTCGAGAATTTGATGTTCTTGAGAGGCGGCATCTCACAGCTTCCGACAATCGCGGGACCGTCCTAAAAGTTGAATCTTTACAAAAGTTCTTTTTCAAAGTTGTAGCACGTTAAGTTAGCTCCGCGTGTCCTCAATCAGACTGAAATTTCGCGACTTGTAGCCTGAGGTGTGATCCTTTCATCGCAGACTGTGTCGAGAAATTGATGTTCTTGAGCGGCGGCATCTCACAGCTTCCGACAATCGCGGGACCCTCCAAAAAGTCGAAACTTCACAAAAGTTCTTTTTCAAAGTTGTAGCTCGTTACGTTAGCTCCGCGAGGCCTTAATCAGACTGAAATTTCGCGACTTGTAGCCTGAGGTGTGATCCTTTCATTGCAGACTGTGTCGATAATTTGATGTTCTTGAGCGGCCGCATCTCACAGCTTCCGAAAATCGCGGGACCCTTCAAAAACTCGAAACTTCACAAAAGTTCTTTTTCAAAGTTTTAACTCGTTACGTTAGCTCCGCGAGGCCTCAATAAGACTGAAATTTCGCGACTTGTAGCCTGAGGTGTGATCCTTTAATCGCAGACTGTGTCGAGAATTTGATGTTCTTGAGAGGCGGCATCTCACAGCTTCCGACAATCGCGGGACCGTCCTAAAAGTTGAATCTTCACAAAAGTTCTTTTTCAAAGTTGTAGCACGTTAAGTTAGCTCCGCGTGTCCTCAATCAGACTGAAATTTCGCGACTTGTAGCCTGAGGTGTGATCCTTTCATCGGAGACTGTGTCGAGAAATTGATGTTCTTGAGCGGCGGCATCTCACAGCTTCCGACAATCGCGGGACCCTCCAAAAAGTCGAAACTTCACAAAAGTTCTTTTTCAAAGTTTTAGCTCGTTACGTTAGCTCCGCGAGGCCTCAATCAGACTGAAATTTCGCGACTTGTAGCCTGAGGTGTGATCCTTTCATTGCAGACTGTGTCGATAATTTGATGTTCTTGAGCGGCCGCATCTCACAGCTTCTGACAATCGCGGGACCCTTCAAAAACTCGAAACTTCACAAAAGTTCTTTTTCAAAGTTTTAGCTCGTTACGTTAGCTCCGCGAGGCCTCAATAAGACTGAAATTTCGCGACTTGTAGCCTGAGGTGTGATCCTTTAATCGCAGACTGTGTCGAGAATTTGATGTTCTTGAGAGGCGGCATCTCACAGCTTCCGACAATCGCGGGACCGTCCTAAAAGTTGAATCTTCACAAAAGTTCTTTTTCAAAGTTGTAGCACGTTAAGTTAGCTCCGCGTGTCCTCAATCAGACTGAAATTTCGCGACTTGTAGCCTGAGGTGTGATCCTTTCATCGCAGACTGTGTCGAGAAATTGATGTTTTTGAGCGGCGGCATCTCACAGCTTCCGACAATCGCGGGACCCTCCAAAAAGTCGAAACTTCACAAAAGTTCTTTTTCAAAGTTGTAGCTCGTTACGTTAGCTCCGCGAGGCCTCAATCAGACTGAAATTTTGCGACTTGTAGCCTGAGGTGTGATCCTTTCATTGCAGATTGTGTCGATAATTTGATGTTCTTGAGCGGCCGCATCTAACAGCTTCCGACAATCGCGGGACCCTCCAAAAACTCGAAACTTCACAAAAGTTCTTTTTCAAAGTTTTAGCTCGTTACGTTAGCTCCGCGAGGCCTCAATCAGACTAAAATTTCGCGACTTGTAGCCTGAGGTGTGATCCTTTCATTGCAGACTGTGTCGATAATTTGATGTTCTTGAGCGGCCGCCTCTAACAGCTTCCGACAATCGCGGGACCGTCCTAAAAGTTGAATCTTCACAAAAGTTCTGTTTCAAAGTTGTAGCACGTTAAGTTAGCTCCGCGTGTCCTCAATCAGACTGAAATTTCGCGACTTGTAGCCTGAGGTGTGATCCTTTCATCGGAGACTGTGTCGAGAAATTGATGTTCTTGATCTGCGGCATCTCACAGCTTCCGACAATCGCGGGACCCTCCAAAAAGTCGAAACTTCACAAAAGTTCTTTTTCAAAGTTTTAGCTCGTTACGTTAGCTCCGCGAGGCCTCAATCAGACTGAAATTTCGCGACTTGTAGCCTGAGGTGTGATCCTTTCATTGCAGACTGTGTCGATAATTTGATGTTCTTGAGCGGCCGCATCTCACAGCTTCTGACAATCGCGGGACCCTTCAAAAACTCGAAACTTCACAAAAGTTCTTTTTCAAAGTTTTAGCTCGTTACGTTAGCTCCGCGAGGCCTCAATAAGACTGAAATTTCGCGACTTGTAGCCTGAGGTGTGATCCTTTAATCGCAGACTGTGTCGAGAATTTGATGTTCTTGAGAGGCGGCATCTCACAGCTTCCGACAATCGCGGGACCGTCCTAAAAGTTGAATCTTCACAAAAGTTCTTTTTCAAAGTTGTAGCACGTTAAGTTAGCTCCGCGTGTCCTCAATCAGACTGAAATTTCGCGACTTGTAGCCTGAGGTGTGATCCTTTCATCGCAGACTGTGTCGAGAAATTGATGTTCTTGAGCGGCGGCATCTCACAGCTTCCGACAATCGCGGGACCCTCCAAAAAGTCGAAACTTCACAAAAGTTCTTTTTCAAAGTTGTAGCTCGTTACGTTAGCTCCGCGAGGCCTCAATCAGACTGAAATTTTGCGACTTGTAGCCTGAGGTGTGATCCTTTCATTGCAGATTGTGTCGATAATTTGATGTTCTTGAGCGGCCGCATCTAACAGCTTCCGACAATCGCGGGACCCTCCAAAAACTCGAAACTTCACAAAAGTTCTTTTTCAAAGTTTTAGCTCGTTACGTTAGCTCCGCGAGGCCTCAATCAGACTAAATTTCGCGACTTGTAGCCTGAGGTGTGATCCTTTCATTGCAGACTGTGTCGATAATTTGATGTTCTTGAGCGGCCGCCTCTAACAGCTTCCGACAATCGCGGGACCGTCCTAAAAGTTGAATCTTCACAAAAGTTCTGTTTCAAAGTTGTAGCACGTTAAGTTAGCTCCGCGTGTCCTCAATCAGACTGAAATTTCGCGACTTGTAGCCTGAGGTGTGATCCTTTCATCGCAGACTATGTCGAGAAATTGATGTTCTTGAGCGGCGGCATCTCACAGCTTCCGACAATCGCGGGACCGTCCTAAAAGTTGAATCTTCACAAAAGTTCTTTTTCAAAGTTGTAGCACGTTAAGTTAGCTCCGCGTGTCCTCAATCAGACTGAAATTTCGCGACTTGTAGCCTGAGGTGTGATCCTTTCATCGCAGACTGTGTCGAGAAATTGATGTTCTTGAGCGGCGGCATCTCACAGCTTCCGACAATCGCGGGACCCTCCAAAAAGTCGAAACTTCACAAAAGTTCTTTTTCAAAGTTGTAGCTCGTTACGTTAGCTCCGCGAGGCCTCAATCAGACTGAAATTTTGCGACTTGTAGCCTGAGGTGTGATCCTTTCATTGCAGATTGTGTCGATAATTTGATGTTCTTGAGCGGCCGCATCTAACAGCTTCCGACAATCGCGGGACCCTCCAAAAACTCGAAACTTCACAAAAGTTCTGTTTCAAAGTTTTAGCTCGTTACGTTAGCTCCGCGAGGACTCAATCAGACTAAAGTTTCGCGACTTGTAGCCTGAGGTGTGATCCTTTCATTGCAGACTGTGTCGATAATTTGATGTTCTTGAGCGGCCGCCTCTAACAGCTTCCGACAATCGCGGGACCGTCCTAAAAGTGAATCTTCACAAAAGTTCTGTTTCAAAGTTGTAGCACGTTAAGTTAGCTCCGCGTGTCCTCAATCAGACTGAAATTTCGCGACTTGTAGCCTGAGGTGTGATCCTTTCATCGCAGACTATGTCGAGAAATTGATGTTCTTGAGCGGCGGCATCTCACAGCTTCCGACAATCGCGGGACCGTCCTAAAAGTTGAATCTTCACAAAAGTTCTTTTTCAAAGTTGTAGCACGTTAAGTTAGCTCCGCGTGTCCTCAATCAGACTGAAATTTCGCGACTTGTAGCCTGAGGTGTGATCCTTTCATCGCAGACTGTGTCGAGAAATTGATGTTCTGGAGCGGCGGCATCTCACAGCTTCCGACAATCGCGGGACCCTCCAAAAAGTCGAAACTTCACAAAAGTTCTTTTTCAAAGTTGTTGCTCGTTACGTTAGCTCCGCGAGGCCTCAATCAGACTGAAATTTTGCGACTTGTAGCCTGAGGTGTGATCCTTTCATTGCAGATTGTGTCGATAATTTGATGTTCTTGAGCGGCCGCATCTAACAGCTTCCGATAATCGCGGGACCCTCCAAAAAGTTGAAACTTCACAAAAGTTCTTTTTCAAAGTTGTAGCACGTTAAGTTAGCTCCGCGTGTCCTCAATCAGACTGAAATTTCGCGACTTGTAGCCTGAGGTGTGATCCTTTCATCGCAGACTGTGTCGAGAATTTCATCTTCTTGAGCGGCGGCATCTCACAGCTTCCGACAATCGCGGGACCGTCCTAAAAGTTGAATCTTCACAAAAGTTCTTTTTCAAAGTTGTAGCACGTTAAGTTAGCTCCGCGTGTCCTCAATCAGACTGAAATTTCGCGACTTGTAGCCTGAGGTGTGATCCTTTCATCGCAGACTGTGTCGAGAATTTGATGTTCTTGAGAGGCGGCATCTCACAGCTTCCAACAATCGCGGGACCGTCCTAAAAGTTGAATCTTCACAAAAGTTCTTTTTCAAAGTTGTAGCACGTTAAGTTAGCTCCGCGTGTCCTCAATCAGACGGAAATTTCGCGACTTGTTGCCTGAGGTGTGATCCTTTCATCGCAGACTGTGTCGAGAAATTGATGTTCTTGAGCGGCGGCATCTCACAGCTTCCGACAATCGCGGGACCCTCCAAAAAGTCGAAACTTCACAAAAGTTCTTTTTCAAAGTTGTAGCTCGTTACGTTAGCTCCGCGAGGCCTCAATCAGACTGAAATTTCGCGACTTGTAGCCTGAGGTGTGATCCTTTCATCGCAGACTGTGTCGAGAATTTGATGTTCTTGAGAGGCGGCATCTCACAGCTTCCGACAATCGCGGGACCGTCCTAAAAGTTGAATCTTCACAAAAGTTCTTTTTCAAAGTTGTAGCACGTTAAGTTAGCTCCGCGTGTCCTCAATCAGACTGAAATTTCGCGACTTGTAGCCTGAGGTGTGATCCTTTCATCGCAGACTGTGTCGAGAAATTGATGTTCTTGAGCGGCGGCATCTCACAGCTTCCGACAATCGCGGGACCCTCCAAAAAGTCGAAACTTCACAAAAGTTCTTTTTCAAAGTTGTAGCTCGTTACGTTAGCTCCGCGAGGCCTCAATCAGACTGAAATTTCGCGACTTGTAGCCTGAGGTGTGATCCTTTCATTGCAGATTGTGTCGATAATTTGATGTTCTTGAGCGGCCGCATCTAACAGCTTCTGACAATCGCGGGACCCTCCAAAAACTCGAAACATCACAAAAGTTCTTTTTCAAAGTTTTAGCTCGTTACGTTAGCTCCGCGAGGCCTCAATCAGACTGAAATTTCGCGACTTGTAGCCTGAGGTGTGATCCTTTCATCGCAGACTGTGTCGAGAAATTGATGTTCTTGAGCGGCGGCATCTCACAGCTTCCGACAATCGCGGGACCCTCCAAAAAGTCGAAACTTCACAAAAGTTCTTTTTCAAAGAAGTAGCTCGTTACGTTAGCTCCGCGAGGCCTCAATCAGACTGAAATTTAGCGACTTGTAGCCTGAGGTGTGATCCTTTCATCGCAGACTGTGTCGAGAATTTGATGTTCTTGAGAGGCGGCATCTCACAGCTTCCGACAATCGCGGGACCGTCCTAAAAGTTGAATCTTCACAAAAGTTCTTTTTCAAAGTTGTAGCACGTTAACTTAGCTCCGCGTGTCCTCAATCAGACTGAAATTTCGCGACTTGTAGCCTGAGGTGTGATCCTTTCATCGCAGACTGTGTCGAGAAATTGATGTTCTTGAGCGGCGGCATCTCACAGCTTCCGACAATCGCGGGACCCTCCAAAAAGTCGAAACTTCACAAAAATTTTTTTTCAAAGTTGTAGCTCGTTACGTTAGCTCCGCGAGGCCTCAATCAGACTGAAATTTCGCGACTAGTAGCCTGAGGTGTGATCCTTTCATTGCAGACTGTGTCGATAATTTGATGTTCTTGAGCGGCCGCATCTAACAGCTTCCGACAATCGCGGGACCCTCCAAAAAGTCGAAACTTCACAAAAGTTCTTTTTCAAAGTTGTAGCACGTTAAGTTAGCTCCGCGTGTCCTCAATCAGACTGAAATTTCGCGACTTGTAGCCTGAGGTGTGATCCTTTCATCGCAGACTGTGTCGAGAAATTGATGTTCTTGAGCGGCGGCATCTCACAGCTTCCGACAATCGCGGGACCCTCCAAAAAGTCGAAACTTCACAAAAGTTCTTTTTCAAAGTTGTAGCTCGTTACGTTAGCTCCGCGAGGCCTCAATCAGACTGAAATTTCGCGACTTGTAGCCTGAGGTGTGATCCTTTCATTGCAGATTGTGTCGATAATTTGATGTTCTTGAGCGGCCGCATCTAACAGCTTCTGACAATCGCGGGACCCTCCAAAAACTCGAAACATCACAAAAGTTCTTTTTCAAAGTTTTAGCTCGTTACGTTAGCTCCGCGACGCCTCAATCAGACTGAAATTTCGCGACTTGTAGCCTGAGGTGTGATCCTTTCATCGCAGACTGTGTCGAGAAATTGATGTTCTTGAGCGGCGGCATCTCACAGCTTCCGACAATCGCGGGACCCTCCAAAAAGTCGAAACTTCACAAAAGTTCTTTTTCAAAGAAGTAGCTCATTACGTTAGCTCCGCGAGGCCTCAATCAGACTGAAATTTAGCGACTTGTAGCCTGAGGTGTGATCCTTTCATCGCAGACTGTGTCGAGAATTTGATGTTCTTGAGAGGCGGTATCTCACAGCTTCCGACAATCGCGGGACCGTCCTAAAAGTTGAATCTTCACAAAAGTTCTTTTTCAAAGTTGTAGCACGTTAAGTTAGCTCCGCGTGTCCTCAATCAGACTGAAATTTCGCGACTTGTAGCCTGAGGTGTGATCCTTTCATCGCAGACTGTGTCGAGAAATTGATGTTCTTGAGCGGCGGCATCTCACAGCTTCCGACAATCGCGGGACCCTCCAAAAAGTCGAAACTTCACAAAAGTTTTTTTTCAAAGTTGTAGCTCGTTACGTTAGCTCCGCGAGGCCTCAATCAGACTGAAATTTCGCGACTTGTAGCCTGAGGTGTGATCCTTTCATTGCAGACTGTGTCGATAATTTGATGTTCTTGAGCGGCCGCATCTAACAGCTTCCGACAATCGCGGGACCCTCCAAAAAGTCGAAACTTCACAAAAGTTCTTTTTCAAAGTTGTAGCACGTTAAGTTAGCTCCGCGTGTCCTCAATCAGACTGAAATTTAGCGACTTGTAGCCTGAGGTGTGATCCTTTCATCGCAGACTGTGTCGAGAATTTGATGTTCTTGAGAGGCGGCATCTCACAGCTTCCGACAATCGCGGGACCGTCCTAAAAGTTGAATCTTCACAAAAGTTCTTTTTCAAAGTTGTAGCACGTTAAGTTAGCTCCGCGTTTCCTCAATCAGACTGAAATTTCGCGACTTGTAGCCTGAGGTGTGATCCTTTCATCGCAGACTGTGTCGAGAAATTGATGTTCTTGAGCGGCGGCATCTCACAGCTTCCGACAATCGCGGGACCCTCCAAAAAGTCGAAACTTCACAAAAGTTTTTTTTCAAAGTTGTAGCTCGTTACGTTAGCTCCGCGAGGCCTCAATCAGACTGAAATTTCGCGACTTGTAGCCTGAGGTGTGATCCTTTCATTGCAGACTGTGTCGATAATTTGATGTTCTTGAGCGGCCGCATCTAACAGCTTCCGACAATCGCGGGACCCTCCAAAAAGTCGAAACTTCACAAAAGTTCTTTTTCAAAGTTGAAGCACGTTAAATTAGCTCCGCGTGTCCTCAATCAGACTGAAATTTCGCGACTTGTAGCCTGAGGTGTGATCCTTTCATCGCAGACTGTGTCGAGAAATTGATGTTCTTGAGCGGCGGCATCTCACAGCTTCCGACAATCGCGGGACCCTCCAAAAACTCGAAACTTCACAAAAGTTTTTTTCAAAGTTTTAGCTCGTTACGTTTGCTCCGCGAGGCCTCAATCAGACTGAAATTTCGCGACTTGTAGCCTGAGGTGTGATCCTTTCATTGCAGACTGTGTCGAGAATTTGATGTTCTTGAGCGGCGGCATCTCACAGCTTCCGACAATCGCGGGACCCTCCAAAAAGTCGAAACTTCACAAAAGTTCTTTTTCAAAGTTGTAGCATGTTACGTTAGCTCTTGGAGGCCTCAATCAGACTGAAATTTAGCGACTTGTAGCCTGAGGTGTGATCCTTTCATCGCAGACTGTGTCGAGAATTTGATGTTATTGAGAGGCGGCATCTCACAGCTTCCGACAATCGCGGGACCGTCCTAAAAGTCGAAACTTCACAAAAGTTTTTTTTCAAAGAAGTAGCTCGTTACGTTAGCTCCGCGAGGCCTCAATCAGACTGAAATTTAGCGACTTGTAGCCTGAGGTGTGATCCTTTCATCGCAGACTGTGTCGAGAATTTGATGTTCTTGAGAGGCGGCATCTCACAGCTTCCGACAATCGCGGGACCGTCCTAAAAGTTGAATCTTCACAAAAGTTCTTTTTCAAAGTTGTAGCACGTTAAGTTAGCTCCGCGTTTCCTCAATCAGAGTGAAATTTCGCGACTTGTAGCCTGAGGTGTGATCCTTTCATCGCAGACTGTGTCGAGAAATTGATGTTCTTGAGCGGCGGCATCTCACAGCTTCCGACAATCGCGGGACCCTCCAAAAAGTCGAAACTTCACAAAAGTTTTTTTTCAAAGTTGTAGCTCGTTACGTTAGCTCCGCGAGGCCTCAATCAGACTGAAATTTCGCGACTTGTAGCCTGAGGTGTGATCCTTTCATTGCAGACTGTGTCGATAATTTGATGTTCTTGAGCGGCCGCATCTAACAGCTTCCGACAATCGCGGGACCCTCCAAAAAGTCGAAACTTCACAAAAGTTCTTTTTCAAAGTTGAAGCACGTTAAATTAGCTCCGCGTGTCCTCAATCAGACTGAAATTTCGCGACTTGTAGCCTGAGGTGTGATCCTTTCTTCGCAGACTGTGTCGAGAAATTGATGTTCTTGAGCGGCGGCATCTCACAGCTTCCGACAATCGCGGGACCCTCCAAAAACTCGAAACTTCACAAAAGTTTTTTTCAAAGTTTTAGCTCGTTACGTTAGCTCCGCGAGGCCTCAATCAGACTGAAATTTCGCGACTTGTAGCCTGAGGTGTGATCCTTTCATTGCAGACTGTGTCGAGAATTTGATGTTCTTGAGCGGCGGCATCTCACAGCTTCCGACAATCGCGGGACCCTCCAAAAAGTCGAAACTTTACAAAAGTTCTTTTTCAAAGTTGTAGCATGTTACGTTAGCTCTTGGAGGCCTCAATCAGACTGAAATTTAGCGACTTGTAGCCTGAGGTGTGATCCTTTCATCGCAGACTGTGTCGAGAATTTGATGTTCTTGAGAGGCGGCATCTCACAGCTTCCGACAATCGCGGGACCGTCCTAAAAGTTGAATCTTCACAAAAGTTCTTTTTCAAAGTTGTAGCACGTTAAGTTAGCTCCGCGTGTCCTCAATCAGACTGAAATTTCGCGACTTGTAGCCTGAGGTGTGATCCTTTCATCGCAGACTGTGTCGAGAATTTGATGTTCTTGAGCGGCGGCATCTCACAGCTTCCGACAATCGCGGGACCGTCCTAAAAGTTGAATCTTCACAAAAGTTCTTTTTCAAAGTTGTAGCACGTTAAGTTAGCTCCGCGTGTCCTCAATCAGACTGAAATTTCGCGACTTGTAGCCTGAGGTGTGATCCTTTCATCGCAGACTGTGTCGAGAAATTGATGTTCTTGAGCGGCCGCATCTCACAGCTTCCGACAATCGCGGGACCCTCCAAAAACTCGAAACTTCACAAAAGTTCTTTTTCAAAGTTGTAGCTCGTTACGTTAGCTCCGCGAGGCCTCAATCAGACTGAAATTTCACGACTTGTAGCCTGAGGTGTGATCCTTTCATTGCAGATTGTGTCGATAATTTGATGTTCTTGAGCGGCCGCATCTAACAGCTTCCGACAATCGCGGGACCCTCCAAAACTCGAAACTTCACAAAAGTTCTTTTTCAAAGTTTTAGCTCGTTACGTTAGCTCCGCGAGGCCTTAATCAGACTGAAATTTCGCGACTTGTAGCCTGAGGTATGATCCTTTCATTGCAGACTGTGTCGAGAATTTGATGTTCTTGAGAGGCGGCATCTCACAGCTTCCGACAATCGCGGGACCGTCCTAAAAGTTGAATCTTCACAAAAGTTCTTTTTCAAAGTTGTAGCACGTTAAGTTAGCTCCGCGTGTCCTCAATCAGACTGAAATTTCGCGACTTGTAGCCTGAGGTGTGATCCTTTCATCGCAGACTGTGTCGATAATTTGATGTTCTTGAGCGGCCGCATCTAACAGCTTCCGACAATCGCGGGACCCTCTAAAAAGTCGAAACTTCACAAAAGTTCTTTTTCAAAGTTGTAGCTCGTTACGTTAGCTCCGCGAGGCCTCAATCAGACTGAAATTTCGCGACTTGTAGCCTGAGGTGTGATCCTTTCATTGCAGATTGTGTCGATAATTTGATGTTCTTGAGCGGCCGCATCTAACAGCTTCCGACAATCGCGGGACCCTCCAAAAACTCGAAACTTCACAAAAGTTCTTTTTCAAAGTTTTAGCTCGTTACGTTAGCTCCGCGAGCCTCAATCAGACTGAAATTTCGCGACTTGTAGCCTGAGGTGTGATCCTTTCATCGCAGACTGTGTCGAGAAATTGATGTTCTTGAGCGGCGGCATCTCACAGCTTCCGACAATCCGGGACCTCCAAAAAGTCGAAACTTCACAAAAGTTCTTTTCAAGAAGTAGCTCGTTACGTTAGCTCCGCGAGGCCTCAATCAGACTGAAATTAGCGACTTGTAGCCTGAGGTGTGATCCTTTCATCGCAGACTGTGTCGAGAATTTGATGTTCTTGAGAGGCGGCATCTCACAGCTTCCGACAATCGCGGGACCGTCCTAAAAGTTGAATCTTCACAAAAGTCTTTTTCAAAGTTGTAGCACGTTAAGTTAGCTCCGCGTGTCCTCAATCAGACTGAAATTTCGCGACTTGTAGCCTGAGGTGTTGATCCTTTCATCGCAGACTGTGTCGAGAAATTGATGTTCTTGAGCGGCGGCATCTCACAGCTTCCGACAATCGGGGACCCTCCAAAAGTCGAAACTTACAAAAGTTCTTTTTCAAAGTTGTAGCTCGTTACGTTAGCTCCGCGAGCCTCAATCAGACTGAAATTTCGCGACTTGTAGCCTGAGGTGTGATCCTTTCATTGCAGACTGTGTCGATAATTTGATGTTCTTGAGCGGCCGCATCTAACAGCTTCCGACATCGCGGGACCTCCAAAAGTCGAAACTTCACAAAAGTTCTTTTTCAAAGTTGAAGCACGTTAAGTTAGCTCCGCGTGTCCTCAATCAGACTGAAATTTCGCGACTTGTAGCCTGAGGTGTGATCCTTTCATCGCAGACTGTGTCGAGAAATTGATGTTCTTGAGCGGCGGCATCTCACAGCTTCCGACAATCGCGGGACCCTCCAAAAACTCGAAACTTCACAAAAGTTTTTTTCAAAGTTTTAGCTCGTTACGTTAGCTCCGCGAGGCCTCAATCAGACTGAAATTTCGCGACTTGTAGCCTGAGGTGTGATCCTTT
>NC_080044.1:57506114-57546611 GCF_012489685.1 Lotus japonicus
TTTTGAGCAGCACCATGTCACAGCTTCCGGCAATCGAGGGACCCTCCTAAAAGTCGAATCTCCATTTAAGTTCTTTTTTCAAATGTATAGCTCGTTAAGTTAGCTCCGTGTGGCCTCAATCAGACTGAAATTTGCGAATTGTGCCAGGGTTGTGATCCTTTCGTTCCAGACTGTGTCGAGAATTTGATGTTTTTGAGCAGCATGTCACAGCTTCCGGCAATCGCGAGACCCTCTTAAAAGTCGAATCTCCATAAAAGTTCCTTTTCAAATTTGTAGCTCGTTAAGTTAGCTATGTGTGGCCTCAATCAGACTGAAATTTTGCGACTTGTAGCAGGGTTTGTGATCCTTTCCTTCCAGACTGTGTTGCGAATTTGATATTTTAGCAGCACCATGTCACAGCTTCCGGCAATCGCGGGACCCTCCTAAAAGTCGAATCTCCATTTAAGTTCTTTTTCAAATATATAGCTCGTTAAGTTAGCTATGTGTGGCCTCAATCAGACTGAAATTTTGCGACTTGTAGCAAGGGATGTGATCCTTTCCTTCCAGACTGTGTTGAGAATTTGATATTTTTTAGCAGCACCATGTCACAGCTTCTGGCAATCGCGGGATCCTCCTAAAAGTCGAATCTCCATTTAAGTTCTTTTTCAAATATATAGCTCGTTAAGTTAGCTCTGTGTGGCCTCAATCAGACTGAAATTTGCGAATTGTAGCCAGGGTTGTGATCCTTTCGTTCCAGACTGTGTCGAGAATTTGATGTTTTTGAGCAGCACCATGTCACAGCTTCCGGCAATCGCGGGACCCTCCTAAAAGTCGAATCTCCATAAAAGTTCCTTTTCAAATTTTGTAGCTCGTTAAGTTAGCTATGTGTGGCCTCAATCAGACTGAAATTTTGAGACTTGTAGCAAGGGATGTGATCCTTTCCTTCCAGACTGTGTCGAGAATTTGATGTTTTTGAGCAGCAGCATGTCACAACTTCCGGCAATCGCGAGACCCTCTTAAAAGTCGAATCTCCATAAAAGTTCCGTTTCAAATTTGTAGCTCGTTAAGTTAGCTATGTGTGGCCTCAATCAGACTGAAATTTTGCGACTTGTAGCAAGGGATGTGATCCTTTCCTTCCAGACTGTGTTGAGAATTTGATATTTTTTAGCAGCACCATGTCACAGCTTCCGGCAATCGCGGGACCCTCCTAAAAGTCTAATCTCCATTTAAGTTCTTTTTCAAATATATAGCTCGTTAAGTTAGCTCTGTGTGGCCTCAATCAGACTGAAATTTGCGAATTGTAGCCAGGGTTGTGATCCTTTCGTTCCAGACTGTGTCGAGAATTTGATGTTTTTGAGCAGCACCATGTCACAGCTTCCGGCAATCGAGGGACCCTCCTAAAAGTCGAATCTCCATTTAAGTTCTTTTTCAAATGTATAGCTCGTTAAGTTAGCTCCGTGTGGCCTCAATCAGACTGAAATTTGCGAATTGTTGCCAGGGTTGTGATCCTTTCGTTCCAGACTGTGTCGAGAATTTGATGTTTTTGAGCAGCAGCATGTCACAGCTTCCGGCAATCGCGAGACCCTCTTAAAAGTCGAATCTCCATAAAAGTTCCTTTTCAAATTTGTAGCTCGTTAAGTTAGCTATGTGTGGCCTCAATCAGACTGAAATTTTGCGACTTGTAGCAGGGTTTGTGATCCTTTCCTTCCAGACTGTGTTGCGAATTTGATATTTTTTAGCAGCACCATGTCACAGCTTCCGGCAATCGCGGGACCCTCCTAAAAGTCGAATCTCCATGTAAGTTCTTTTTCAAATATATAGCTCGTTAAGTTAGCTATGTGTGGCCTCAATCAGACTGAAATTTTGTGACTTGTAGCAAGGGATGTGATCCTTTCCTTCCAGACTGTGTTGAGAATTTGATATTTTTTAGCAGCACCATGTCACAGCTTCTGGCAATCGCGGGATCCTCCTAAAAGTCGAATCTCCATTTAAGTTCTTTTTCAAATATATAGCTCGTTAAGTTAGCTCTGTGTGGCCTCAATCAGACTGAAATTTGCGAATTGTAGCCAGGGTTGTGATCCTTTCCTTCCAGACTGTGTTGAGAATTTGATATTTTTTAGCAGCACCATGTCACAGCTTCCGGCAATCGCGGGACCCTCTTAAAAGTCGAATCTCCATAAAAGTTCCTTTTCAAATTTTGTAGCTCGTTAAGTTAGCTATGTGTGGCCTCAATCAGACTGAAATTTTGCGACTTGTAGCAAGGGATGTGATCCTTTCCTTCCAGACTGTGTTGAGAATTTGATATTTTTTAGCAGCACCATGTCACAGCTTCCGGCAATCGCGGGACCCTCCTAAAAGTCGAATCTCCATTAAAGTTCTTTTTCAAATATATAGCTCGTTAAGTTAGCTCTGTGTGGCCTCAATCAGACTGAAATTTGCGAATTGTAGCCAGGGTTGTGATCCTTTCATTCTAGACTGTGTCGAGAATTTGATGCTTTTGAGCAGCACCATGTCACAGCTTCCGGCAATCGCGGGACCCTCCTAAAAGTCGAATCTCCATTTAAGTTCTTTTTCAAATGTATAGCTCGTTAAGTTAGCTCCGTGTGGCCTCAATCAGATTGAAATTTGCGAATTGTAGCCAGGGTTGTGATCCTTTCGTTCCAGACTGTGTCGAGAATTTGATGTTTTTGAGCAGCAGCATGTCACAACTTCCGGCAATCGCGAGACCCTCTTAAAAGTCGAATCTCCATAAAAGTTCCGTTTCAAATTTGTAGCTCGTTAAGTTAGCTATGTGTGGCCTCAATCAGACTGAAATTTTGCGACTTGTAGCAAGGGATGTGATCCTTTCCTTCCAGACTGTGTTGAGAATTTGATATTTTTTAGCAGCACCATGTCACAGCTTCCGGCAATCGCGGGACCCTCCTAAAAGTCTAATCTCCATTTAAGTTCTGTTTCAAATATATAGCTCGTTAAGTTAGCTCTGTGTGGCCTCAATCAGACTGAAATTTGCGAATTGTAGCCAGGGTTGTGATCCTTTCGTTCCAGACTGTGTCGAGAATTTGATGTTTTTGAGCAGCACCATGTCACAGCTTCCGGCAATCGAGGGACCCTCCTAAAAGTCGAATCTCCATTTAAGTTCTTTTTCAAATGTATAGCTCGTTAAGTTAGCTCCGTGTGGCCTCAATCAGACTGAAATTTGCGAATTGTTGCCAGGGTTGTGATCCTTTCGTTCCAGACTGTGTCGAGAATTTGATGTTTTTGAGCAGCAGCATGTCACAGCTTCCGGCAATCGCGAGACCCTCTTAAAAGTCGAATCTCCATAAAAGTTCCGTTTCAAATTTGTAGCTCGTTAAGTTAGCTATGTGTGGCCTCAATCAGACTGAAATTTTGCGACTTGTAGCAGGGTTTGTGATCCTTTCCTTCCAGACTGTGTTGCGAATTTGATATTTTTTAGCAGCACCATGTCACAGCTTCTGGCAATCGCGGGATCCTCCTAAAAGTCGAATCTCCATTTAAGTTCTTTTTCAAATATATAGCTCGTTAAGTTAGCTCTGTGTGGCCTCAATCAGACTGAAATTTGCGAATTGTAGCCAGGGTTGTGATCCTTTCGTTCCAGACTGTGTCGAGAATTTGATGTTTTTGAGCAGCACCATGTCACAGCTTCCGGCAATCGCGGGACCCTCCTAAAAGTCGAATCTCCATTTAAGTTCTTTTTCAAATGTATAGCTCGTTAAGTTAGCTCTGTGTGGCCTCAATCAGACTGAAATTTGCGAATTGTAGCCAGGGTTGTGATCCTTTCGTTCCAGACTGTGTCGAGAATTTGATGTTTTTGAGCAGCACCATGTCACAGCTTCCGGCAATCGAGGGACCCTCCTAAAAGTCGAATCTCCATTTAAGTTCTTTTTCAAATGTATAGCTCGTTAAGTTAGCTCCGTGTGGCCTCAATCAGACTGAAATTTGCGAATTGTAGCCAGGGTTGTGATCCTTTCGTTCCAGACTGTGTCGAGAATTTGATGTTTTTGAGCAGCAGCATGTCACAGCTTCCGGCAATCGCGAGACCCTCTTAAAAGTCGAATCTCCATAAAAGTTCCTTTTCAAATTTGTAGCTCGTTAAGTTAGCTATGTGTGGCCTCAATCAGACTGAAATTTTGCGACTTGTAGCAGGGTTTGTGATCCTTTCCTTCCATACTGTGTTGCGAATTTGATATTTTTTAGCAGCACCATGTCACAGCTTCCGGCAATCGCGGGACCCTCCTAAAAGTCGAATCTCCATTTAAGTTCTTTTTCAAATATATAGCTCGTTAAGTTAGCTATGTGTGGCCTCAATCAGACTGAAATTTTGCGACTTGTAGCAAGGGATGTGATCCTTTCCTTCCAGACTGTGTTGAGAATTTGATATTTTTTAGCAGCACCATGTCACAGCTTCTGGCAATCGCGGGATCCTCCTAAAAGTCGAATCTCCATTTAAGTTCTTTTTCAAATATATAGCTCGTTAAGTTAGCTCTGTGTGGCCTCAATCAGACTGAAATTTGCGAATTGTAGCCAGGGTTGTGATCCTTTCGTTCCAGACTGTGTCGAGAATTTGATGTTTTTGAGCAGCACCATGTCACAGCTTCCGGCAATCGTGGGACCCTCCTAAAAGTCGAATCTCCATTTAAGTTCTTTTTCAAATGTATAGCTCGTTAAGTTAGCTCCGTGTGGCCTCAATCAGACTGAAATTTGCGAATTGTAGCCAGGGTTGTGATCCTTTCGTTCCAGACTGTGTCGAGAATTTGATGTTTTTGAGCAGTAGCATGTCACAGCTTCCGGCAATCGCGAGACCCTCTTAAAAGTCGAATCACCATAAAAGTTCCTTTTCAAATTTGTAGCTTGTTAAGTTAGCTTTGTGTGGCCTCAATCAGACTGAAATTTTGCGACTTGTAGCAAGGGATGTGATCCTTTCCTTCCAGACTGTGTTGAGAATTTGATATTTTTTAGCAGCACCATGTCACAGCTTTCGGCAATCGCGGGACCCTCCTAAAAGTCGAATCTCTTTTAAGTTCTTTTTCAAATATATAGCTCGTTAAGTTAGCTCTGTGTGGCCTCAATCAGACTGAAATTTGCGAATTGTAGCCAGGGTTGTGATCCTTTCGTTCCAGACTGTGTCGAGAATTTGATGTTTTTGAGCAGCACCATGTCACAGCTTCCGGCAATCGAGGGACCCTCCTAAAAGTCGAATCTTCATTTAAGTTCTTTTTCAAATGTATAGCTCGTTAAGTTAGCTCCGTGTGGCCTCAATCAGACTGAAATTTGCGAATTGTAGCCAGGGTTGTGATCCTTTCGTTCCAGACTGTGTCGAGAATTTGATGTTTTTGAGGAGCAGCATGTCACAGCTTCCGGCAATCGCGGGACCCTCTTAAAAGTCGAATCTCCATAAAAGTTCCTTTTCAAATTTTGTAGCTCGTTAAGTTAGCTATGTGTGGCCTCAATCAGACTGAAATTTTGAGACTTGTAGCAAGGGATGTGATCCTTTCCTTCCAGACTGTGTTGAGAATTTGATATTTTTTAGCAGCACCATGTCACAGCTTCCGGCAATCGCGGGACCCTCTTAAAAGTCGAATCTCCATAAAAGTTCCTTTTCAAATTTTGTAGCTCGTTAAGTTAGCTATGTGTGGCCTCAATCAGACTGAAATTTTGCGACTTGTAGCAAGGGATGTGATCCTTTCCTTCCAGACTGTGTTGAGAATTTGATATTTTTTAGCAGCACCATGTCACAGCTTCCGGCAATCGCGGGACCCTCCTAAAAGTCGAATCTCCATTAAAGTTCTTTTTCAAATATATAGCTCGTTAAGTTAGCTCTGTGTGGCCTCAATCAGACTGAAATTTGCGAATTGTAGCCAGGGTTGTGATCCTTTCGTTCTAGACTGTGTCGAGAATTTGATGTTTTTGAGCAGCACCATGTCACAGCTTCCGGCAATCGCGGGACCCTCCTAAAAGTCGAATCTCCATTTAAGTTCTTTTTCAAATGTATAGCTCGTTAAGTTAGCTCCGTGTGGCCTCAATCAGATTGAAATTTGCGAATTGTAGCCAGGGTTGTGATCCTTTCGTTCCAGACTGTGTCGAGAATTTGATGTTTTTGAGCAGCAGCATGTCACAACTTCCGGCAATCGCGAGACCCTCTTAAAAGTCGAATCTCCATAAAAGTTCCGTTTCAAATTTGTAGCTCGTTAAGTTAGCTATGTGTGGCCTCAATCAGACTGAAATTTTGCGACTTGTAGCAAGGGATGTGATCCTTTCCTTCCAGACTGTGTTGAGAATTTGATATTTTTTAGCAGCACCATGTCACAGCTTCCGGCAATCGCGGGACCCTCCTAAAAGTCTAATCTCCATTTAAGTTCTTTTTCAAATATATAGCTCGTTAAGTTAGCTCTGTGTGGCCTCAATCAGACTGAAATTTGCGAATTGTAGCCAGGGTTGTGATCCTTTCGTTCCAGACTGTGTCGAGAATTTGATGTTTTTGAGCAGCACCATGTCACAGCTTCCGGCAATCGAGGGACCCTCCTAAAAGTCGAATCTCCATTTAAGTTCTTTTTCAAATGTATAGCTCGTTAAGTTAGCTCCGTGTGGCCTCAATCAGACTGAAATTTGCGAATTGTAGCCAGGGTTGTGATCCTTTCGTTCCAGACTGTGTCGAGAATTTGATGTTTTTGAGCAGCAGCATGTCACAGCTTCCGGCAATCGCGAGACCCTCTTAAAAGTTGAATCTCCATAAAAGTTCCTTTTCAAATTTGTAGCTCGTTAAGTTAGCTCTGTGTGGCCTCAATCAGACTGAAATTTGCGAATTGTAGCCAGGGTTGTGATCCTTTCGTTCTAGACTGTGTCGAGAATTTGATGTTTTTGAGCAGCACCATGTCACAGCTTCCGGCAATCGCGGGACCCTCCTAAAAGTCGAATCTCCATTTAAGTTCTTTTTCAAATGTATAGCTCGTTAAGTTAGCTCCGTGTGGCCTCAATCAGATTGAAATTTGCGAATTGTAGCCAGGGTTGTGATCCTTTCGTTCCAGACTGTGTCGAGAATTTGATGTTTTTGAGCAGCAGCATGTCACAACTTCCGGCAATCGCGAGACCCTCTTAAAAGTCGAATCTCCATAAAAGTTCCGTTTCAAATTTGTAGCTCGTTAAGTTAGCTATGTGTGGCCTCAATCAGACTGAAATTTTGCGACTTGTAGCAAGGGATGTGATCCTTTCCTTCCAGACTGTGTTGAGAATTTGATATTTTTTAGCAGCACCATGTCACAGCTTCCGGCAATCGCGGGACCCTCCTAAAAGTCTAATCTCCATTTAAGTTCTTTTTCAAATATATAGCTCGTTAAGTTAGCTCTGTGTGGCCTCAATCAGACTGAAATTTGCGAATTGTAGCCAGGGTTGTGATCCTTTCGTTCCAGACTGTGTCGAGAATTTGATGTTTTTGAGCAGCACCATGTCACAGCTTCCGGCAATCGAGGGACCCTCCTAAAAGTCGAATCTCCATTTAAGTTCTTTTTCAAATGTATAGCTCGTTAAGTTAGCTCCGTGTGGCCTCAATCAGACTGAAATTTGCGAATTGTAGCCAGGGTTGTGATCCTTTCGTTCCAGACTGTGTCGAGAATTTGATGTTTTTGAGCAGCAGCATGTCACAGCTTCCGGCAATCGCGAGACCCTCTTAAAAGTTGAATCTCCATAAAAGTTCCTTTTCAAATTTGTAGCTCGTTAAGTTAGCTCTGTGTGGCCTCAATCAGACTGAAATTTGCGAATTGTAGCCAGGGTTGTGATCCTTTCGTTCCAGACTGTGTCGAGAATTTGATGTTTTTGAGCAGCACCATGTCACAGCTTCCGGCAATCGAGGGACCCTCCTAAAAGTCGAATCTCCATTTAAGTTCTTTTTCAAATGTATAGCTCGTTAAGTTAGCTCCGTGTGGCCTCAATCAGACTGAAATTTGCGAATTGTAGCCAGGGTTGTGATCCTTTCGTTCCAGACTGTGTCGAGAATTTGATGTTTTTGAGCAGCAGCATGTCACAGCTTCCGGCAATCGCGAGACCCTCTTAAAAGTCGAATCTCCATAAAAGTTCCTTTTCAAATTTGTAGCTCGTTAAGTTAGCTATGTGTGGCCTCAATCAGACTGAAATTTTGCGACTTGTAGCAGGGTTTGTGATCCTTTCCTTCCAGACTGTGTTGCGAATTTGATATTTTTTAGCAGCACCATGTCACAGCTTCCGGCAATCGCGGGACCCTCCTAAAAGTCGAATCTCCATTTAAGTTCTTTTTCAAATATATAGCTCGTTAAGTTAGCTATGTGTGGCCTCAATCAGACTGAAATTTTGCGACTTGTAGCAAGGGATGTGATCCTTTCCTTCCAGACTGTGTTGAGAATTTGATATTTTTTAGCAGCACCATGTCACAGCTTCTGGCAATCGCGGGATCCTCCTAAAAGTCGAATCTCCATTTAAGTTCTTTTTCAAATATATAGCTCGTTAAGTTAGCTCTGTGTGGCCTCAATCAGACTGAAATTTGTGAATTGTAGCCAGGGTTGTGATCCTTTCGTTCCAGACTGTGTCGAGAATTTGATGTTTTTGAGCAGCACCATGTCACAGCTTCCGGCAATCGCGGGACCCTCCTAAAAGTCGAATCTCCATTTAAGTTCTTTTTCAAATGAATAGCTCGTTAAGTTAGCTCTATGTGGCCTCAATCAGACTGAAATTTGCGAATTGTAGCCAGGGTTGTGATCCTTTCGTTCCAGACTGTGTCGAGAATTTGATGTTTTTGAGCAGCAGCATGTCACAGCTTCCGGCAATCGCGAGACCCTCTTAAAAGTCGAATCACCATAAAAGTTCCTTTTCAAATTTGTAGCTTGTTAAGTTAGCTTTGTGTGGCCTCAATCAGACTGAAATTTTGCGACTTGTAGCAAGGGATGTGATCCTTTCCTTCCAGACTGTGTTGAGAATTTGATATTTTTTAGCAGCACCATGTCACAGCTTCTGGCAATCGCGGGACCCTCCTAAAAGTCGAATCTCCATTTAAGTTCTTTTTCAAATATATAGCTCGTTAAGTTAGCTCTGTGTGGCCTCAATCAGACTGAAATTTGCGAATTGTAGTTAGGGTTGTGATCCTTTCGTTCCAGACTGTGTCGAGAATTTGATGTTTTTGAGCAGCACCATGTCACAGCTTCCGGCAATCGCGGGACCCTCCTAAAAGTCGAATCTCCATTTAAGTTCTTTATTAAATGTATAGCTCGTTAAGTTAGCTCCATGTGGCCTCAATCAGTCTGAAATTTGCGAATTGTAGCCAGGGTTGTGATCCTTTCGTTCCAGACTGTGTCGAGAATTTGATGTTTTTGAGCAGCAGCATGTCACAGCTTCCGGCAATCGCGGGACCCTCTTAAAAGTCGAATCTCCATAAAAGTTCCTTTTCAAATTTTGTAGCTCGTTAAGTTAGCTATGTGTGGCCTCAATCAGACTGAAATTTTGCGAGTTGTAGCAAGGGATGTGATCCTTTCCTTCCAGACTGTGTTGAGAATTTGATATTTTTTAGCAACACCATGTCACAGCTTTCGGCAATCGCGGGACCCTCCTAAAAGTCGAATCTCTTTTAAGTTCTTTTTCAAATATATAGCTCGTTAAGTTAGCTCTGTGTGGCCTCAATCAGACTGAAATTTGCGAATTGTAGCCAGGGTTGTGATCCTTTCGTTCCAGACTGTGTCGAGAATTTGATGTTTTTGAGCAGCACCATGTCACAGCTTCCGGCAATCGAGGGACCCTCCTAAAAGTCGAATCTCCATTTAAGTTCTTTTTCAAATGTATAGCTCGTTAAGTTAGCTCCGTGTGGCCTCAATCAGACTGAAATTTGCGAATTGTAGCCAGGGTTGTGATCCTTTCGTTCCAGACTGTGTCGAGAATTTGATGTTTTTGAGCAGCAGCATGTCACAGCTTCCGGCAATCGCGAGACCCTCTTAAAAGTCGAATCTCCATAAAAGTTCCTTTTCAAATTTGTAGCTCGTTAAGTTAGCTATGTGTGGCCTCAATCAGACTGAAATTTTGCGACTTGTAGCAGGGTTTGTGATCCTTTCCTTCCAGACTGTGTTGCGAATTTGATATTTTTTAGCAGCACCATGTCACAGCTTCCGGCAATCGCGGGACCCTCCTAAAAGTCGAATCTCCATTTAAGTTCTTTTTCAAATATATAGCTCGTTAAGTTAGCTATGTGTAGCCTCAATCAGACTGAAATTTTGCGACTTGTAGCAAGGGATGTGATCCTTTCCTTCCAGACTGTGTTGAGAATTTGATATTTTTTAGCAGCACCATGTCACAGCTTCTGGCAATCGCGGGATCCTCCTAAAAGTCGAATCTCCATTTATGTTCTTTTTCAAATATATAGCTCGTTAAGTTAGCTCTGTGTGGCCTCAATCAGACTGAAATTTGCGAATTGTAGCCAGGGTTGTGATCCTTTCGTTCCAGACTGTGTCGAGAATTTGATGTTTTTGAGCAGCACCATGTCACAGCTTCCGGCAATCGCGGGACCCTGCTAAAAGTCGAATCTCCATTTAAGTTCTTTTTCAAATGTATAGCTCGTTAAGTTAGCTCCGTGTGGCCTCAATCAGACTGAAATTTGCGAATTGTAGCCAGGGTTGTGATCCTTTCGTTCCAGACTGTGTCGAGAATTTGATGTTTTTGAGCAGCAGCATGTCACAGCTTCCGGCAATCGCGAGACCCTCTTAAAAGTCGAATCACCATAAAAGTTCCTTTTCAAATTTGTAGCTTGTTAAGTTAGCTTTGTGTGGCCTCAATCAGACTGAAATTTTGCGACTTGTAGCAAGGGATGTGATCCTTTCCTTCCAGACTGTGTTGAGAATTTGATATTTTTTAGCAGCACCATGTCACAGCTTCTGGCAATCGCGGGACCCTCCTAAAAGTCGAATCTCCATTTAAGTTCTTTTTCAAATATATAGCTCGTTAAGTTAGCTCTGTGTGGCCTCAATCAGACTGAAATTTGCGAATTGTAGTTAGGGTTGTGATCCTTTCGTTCCAGACTGTGTCGAGAATTTGATGTTTTTGAGCAGCACCATGTCACAGCTTCCGGCAATCGCGGGACCCTCCTAAAAGTCGAATCTCCATTTAAGTTCTTTATTAAATGTATAGCTCGTTAAGTTAGCTCCATGTGGCCTCAATCAGTCTGAAATTTGCGAATTGTAGCCAGGGTTGTGATCCTTTCGTTCCAGACTGTGTCGAGAATTTGATGTTTTTGAGCAGCAGCATGTCACAGCTTCCGGCAATCGCGGGACCCTCTTAAAAGTCGAATCTCCATAAAAGTTCCTTTTCAAATTTTGTAGCTCGTTAAGTTAGCTATGTGTGGCCTCAATCAGACTGAAATTTTGCGAGTTGTAGCAAGGGATGTGATCCTTTCCTTCCAGACTGTGTTGAGAATTTGATATTTTTTAGCAACACCATGTCACAGCTTTCGGCAATCGCGGGACCCTCCTAAAAGTCGAATCTCTTTTAAGTTCTTTTTCAAATATATAGCTCGTTAAGTTAGCTCTGTGTGGCCTCAATCAGACTGAAATTTGCGAATTGTAGCCAGGGTTGTGATCCTTTCGTTCCAGACTGTGTCGAGAATTTGATGTTTTTGAGCAGCACCATGTCACAGCTTCCGGCAATCGAGGGACCCTCCTAAAAGTCGAATCTCCATTTAAGTTCTTTTTCAAATGTATAGCTCGTTAAGTTAGCTCCGTGTGGCCTCAATCAGACTGAAATTTGCGAATTGTAGCCAGGGTTGTGATCCTTTCGTTCCAGACTGTGTCGAGAATTTGATGTTTTTGAGCAGCAGCATGTCACAGCTTCCGGCAATCGCGAGACCCTCTTAAAAGTCGAATCTCCATAAAAGTTCCTTTTCAAATTTGTAGCTCGTTAAGTTAGCTATGTGTGGCCTCAATCAGACTGAAATTTTGCGACTTGTAGCAGGGTTTGTGATCCTTTCCTTCCAGACTGTGTTGCGAATTTGATATTTTTTAGCAGCACCATGTCACAGCTTCCGGCAATCGCGGGACCCTCCTAAAAGTCGAATCTCCATTTAAGTTCTTTTTCAAATATATAGCTCGTTAAGTTAGCTATGTGTAGCCTCAATCAGACTGAAATTTTGCGACTTGTAGCAAGGGATGTGATCCTTTCCTTCCAGACTGTGTTGAGAATTTGATATTTTTTAGCAGCACCATGTCACAGCTTCTGGCAATCGCGGGATCCTCCTAAAAGTCGAATCTCCATTTATGTTCTTTTTCAAATATATAGCTCGTTAAGTTAGCTCTGTGTGGCCTCAATCAGACTGAAATTTGCGAATTGTAGCCAGGGTTGTGATCCTTTCGTTCCAGACTGTGTCGAGAATTTGATGTTTTTGAGCAGCACCATGTCACAGCTTCCGGCAATCGCGGGACCCTGCTAAAAGTCGAATCTCCATTTAAGTTCTTTTTCAAATGTATAGCTCGTTAAGTTAGCTCCGTGTGGCCTCAATCAGACTGAAATTTGCGAATTGTAGCCAGGGTTGTGATCCTTTCGTTCCAGACTGTGTCGAGAATTTGATGTTTTTGAGCAGCAGCATGTCACAGCTTCCGGCAATCGCGAGACCCTCTTAAAAGTCGAATCACCATAAAAGTTCCTTTTCAAATTTGTAGCTTGTTAAGTTAGCTTTGTGTGGCCTCAATCAGACTGAAATTTTGCGACTTGTAGCAAGGGATGTGATCCTTTCCTTCCAGACTGTGTTGAGAATTTGATATTTTTTAGCAGCACCATGTCACAGCTTCTGGCAATCGCGGGACCCTCCTAAAAGTCGAATCTCCATTTAAGTTCTTTTTCAAATATATAGCTCGTTAAGTTAGCTCTGTGTGGCCTCAATCAGACTGAAATTTGCGAATTGTAGTTAGGGTTGTGATCCTTTCGTTCCAGACTGTGTCGAGAATTTGATGTTTTTGAGCAGCACCATGTCACAGCTTCCGGCAATCGCGGGACCCTCCTAAAAGTCGAATCTCCATTTAAGTTCTTTATTAAATGTATAGCTCGTTAAGTTAGCTCCATGTGGCCTCAATCAGTCTGAAATTTGCGAATTGTAGCCAGGGTTGTGATCCTTTCGTTCCAGACTGTGTCGAGAATTTGATGTTTTTGAGCAGCAGCATGTCACAGCTTCCGGCAATCGCGGGACCCTCTTAAAAGTCGAATCTCCATAAAAGTTCCTTTTCAAATTTTGTAGCTCGTTAAGTTAGCTATGTGTAGCCTCAATCAGACTGAAATTTTGCGAGTTGTAGCAAGGGATGTGATCCTTTCCTTCCAGACTGTGTTGAGAATTTGATATTTTTTAGCAACACCATGTCACAGCTTTCGGCAATCGCGGGACCCTCCTAAAAGTCGAATCTCTTTTAAGTTCTTTTTCAAATATATAGCTCGTTAAGTTAGCTCTGTGTTGCCTCAATCAGACTGAAATTTGCGAATCGTAGCCAGGGTTGTGATCCTTTCGTTCCAGACTGTGTCGAGAATTTGATGTCTTTGAGCAGCACCATGTCACAGCTTCCGGCAATCGCGGGACCCTCCTAAAAGTCGAATCTCCATTTAAGTTCTTTTTCAAATGTATAGCTCGTTAAGTTAGCTCCGTGTGGCCTCAATCAGACTGAAATTTGCGAATCGTAGCCAGGGTTGTGATCCTTTCGTTCCAGACTGTGTCGAGAATTTGATGTCTTTGAGCAGCACCATGTCACAGCTTCCGGCAATCGCGGGACCCTCCTAAAAGTCAAATCTCCATTTAAGTTCTTTTTCAAATGTATAGCTCGTTAAGTTAGCTCCATGTGGCCTCAATCAGTCTGAAATTTGCGAATTGTAGCCAGGGTTGTGATCCTTTCGTTCCAGACTGTGTCGAGAATTTGATGTTTTTGAGCAGCAGCATGTCACAGCTTCCGGCAATCGCGAGACCCTCTTAAAAGTCGAATATCCATAAAAGTTCCTTTTCAAATTTGTAGCTCGCTAAGTTCGCTATGTGTGGCCTCAATCAGACTGAAATTTTGCGACTTGTAGCAAGGGATGTGATCCTTTCCTTCCAGACTGTGTTGAGATTTTGATATTTTTTAGCAGCACCATGTCACAGCTTCCGGCAATCGCGGGACCCTTCTAAAAGTCGAATCTCCATTTAAGTTCTTTTTCAAATGTATAGCTCGTTAAGTTAGCTCCGTGTGGCCTCAATCAGACTGAAATTTTCGAATTGTAGCCAGGGTTGTGATCCTTTCGTTCCAGACTGTGTCGAGAATTTGATGTTTTTGAGCAGCAGCATGTCACAGCTTCCGGCAATCGCGGGACCCTCTTAAAAGTCGAATCTCCATAAAAGTTCCTTTTCAAATTTTGTAGCTCGTTACGTTAGCTATGTGTGGCCTCAATCAGACTGAAATTTTGCGAGTTGTAGCAAGGGATGTGATCCTTTCCTTCCAGACTGTGTTGAGAATTTGATATTTTTTAGCAGCACCATGTCACAGCTTTCGGCAATCGCGGGACCCTCCTAAAAGTCGAATCTCATTTAAGTTCTTTTTCAAATATATAGCTCGTTAAGTTAGCTCTGTGTGGCCTCAATCAGACTGAAATTTGCGAATCGTAGCCAGGGTTGTGATCCTTTCGTTCCAGACTGTGTCGAGAATTTGATGTCTTTGAGCAGCACCATGTCACAGCTTCCGGCAATCGCGGGACCCTCCTAAAAGTCGAATCTCCATTTAAGTTCTTTTTCAAATGTATAGCTCGTTAAGTTAGCTCCGTGTGGCCTCAATCAGACTGAAATTTGCGAATTGTAGCAAGGGTTGTGATCCTTTCGTTCCAGACTGTGTCGAGAATTTGATGTTTTTGAGCAGCAGCATGTCACAGCTTCCGGCAATCGCGAGACCCTCTTAAAAGTCGAATCACCATAAAAGTTCCTTTTCAAATTTGTAGCTTGTTAAGTTAGCTTTGTGTGGCCTCAATCAGACTGAAATTTTGCGACTTGTAGCAAGGGATGTGATCCTTTCCTTCCAGACTGTGTTGAGAATTTGATATTTTTTAGCAGCACCATGTCACAGCTTTCGGCAATCGCGGGACCCTCCTAAAAGTCGAATCTCTTTTAAGTTCTTTTTCAAATATATAGCTCGTTAAGTTAGCTCTGTGTGGCCTCAATCAGACTGAAATTTGCGAATTGTAGCCAGGGTTGTGATCCTTTCGTTCCAGACTGTGTCGAGAATTTGATGTTTTTGAGCAGCACCATGTCACAGCTTCCGGCAATCGAGGGACCCTCCTAAAAGTCGAATCTCCATTTAAGTTCTTTTTCAAATGTATAGCTCGTTAAGTTAGCTCCGTGTGGCCTCAATCAGACTGAAATTTGCGAATTGTAGCCAGGGTTGTGATCCTTTCGTTCCAGACTGTGTCGAGAATTTGATGTTTTTGAGCAGCAGCATGTCACAGCTTCCGGCAATCGCGAGACCCTCTTAAAAGTCGAATCTCCATAAAAGTTCCTTTTCAAATTTGTAGCTCGTTAAGTTAGCTATGTGTGGCCTCAATCAGACTGAAATTTTGCGACTTGTAGCAGGGTTTGTGATCCTTTCCTTCCAGACTGTGTTGCGAATTTGATATTTTTTAGCAGCACCATGTCACAGCTTCCGGCAATCGCGGGACCCTCCTAAAAGTCGAATCTCCATTTAAGTTCTTTTTCAAATATATAGCTCGTTAAGTTAGCTATGTGTGGCCTCAATCAGACTGAAATTTTGCGACTTGTAGCAAGGGATGTGATCCTTTCCTTCCAGACTGTGTTGAGAATTTGATATTTTTTAGCAGCACCATGTCACAGCTTCTGGCAATCGCGGGATCCTCCTAAAAGTCGAATCTCCATTTAAGTTCTTTTTCAAATATATAGCTCGTTAAGTTAGCTCTGTGTGGCCTCAATCAGACTGAAATTTGCGAATTGTAGCCAGGGTTGTGATCCTTTCGTTCCAGACTGTGTCGAGAATTTGATGTTTTTGAGCAGCACCATGTCACAGCTTCCGGCAATCGCGGGACCCTCCTAAAAGTCGAATCTCCATTTAAGTTCTTTTTCAAATGTATAGCTCGTTAAGTTAGCTCCGTGTGGCCTCAATCAGACTGAAATTTGCGAATTGTAGCCAGGGTTGTGATCCTTTCGTTCCAGACTGTGTCGCGAATTTGATGTTTTTGAGCAGCAGCATGTCACAGCTTCCGGCAATCGCGAGACCCTCTTAAAAGTCGAATCACCATAAAAGTTCCTTTTCAAATTTGTAGCTTGTTAAGTTAGCTTTGTGTGGCCTCAATCAGACTGAAATTTTGCGACTTGTAGCAAGGGATGTGATCCTTTCCTTCCAGACTGTGTTGAGAATTTGATATTTTTTAGCAGCACCATGTCACAGCTTCTGGCAATCGCGGGACCCTCCTAAAAGTCGAATCTCCATTTAAGTTCTTTTTCAAATATATAGCTCGTTAAGTTAGCTCTGTGTGGCCTCAATCAGACTGAAATTTGCGAATTGTAGTTAGGGTTGTGATCCTTTCGTTCCAGACTGTGTCGAGAATTTGATGTTTTTGAGCAGCACCATGTCACAGCTTCCGGCAATCGCGGGACCCTCCTAAAAGTCGAATCTCCATTTAAGTTCTTTATTAAATGTATAGCTCGTTAAGTTAGCTCCATGTGGCCTCAATCAGTCTGAAATTTGCGAATTGTAGCCAGGGTTGTGATCCTTTCGTTCCAGACTGTGTCGAGAATTTGATGTTTTTGAGCAGCAGCATGTCACAGCTTCCGGCAATCGCGGGACCCTCTTAAAAGTCGAATCTCCATAAAAGTTCCTTTTCAAATTTTGTAGCTCGTTAAGTTAGCTATGTGTGGCCTCAATCAGACTGAAATTTTGCGAGTTGTAGCAAGGGATGTGATCCTTTCCTTCCAGACTGTGTTGAGAATTTGATATTTTTTAGCAACACCATGTCACAGCTTTCGGCAATCGCGGGACCCTCCTAAAAGTCGAATCTCTTTTAAGTTCTTTTTCAAATATATAGCTCGTTAAGTTAGCTCTGTGTGGCCTCAATCAGACTGAAATTTGCGAATTGTAGCCAGGGTTGTGATCCTTTCGTTCCAGACTGTGTCGAGAATTTGATGTTTTTGAGCAGCACCATGTCACAGCTTCCGGCAATCGAGGGACCCTCCTAAAAGTCGAATCTCCATTTAAGTTCTTTTTCAAATGTATAGCTCGTTAAGTTAGCTCCGTGTGGCCTCAATCAGACTGAAATTTGCGAATTGTAGCCAGGGTTGTGATCCTTTCGTTCCAGACTGTGTCGAGAATTTGATGTTTTTGAGCAGCAGCATGTCACAGCTTCCGGCAATCGCGAGACCCTCTTAAAAGTCGAATCTCCATAAAAGTTCCTTTTCAAATTTGTAGCTCGTTAAGTTAGCTATGTGTGGCCTCAATCAGACTGAAATTTTGCGACTTGTAGCAGGGTTTGTGATCCTTTCCTTCCAGACTGTGTTGCGAATTTGATATTTTTTAGCAGCACCATGTCACAGCTTCCGGCAATCGCGGGACCCTCCTAAAAGTCGAATCTCCATTTAAGTTCTTTTTCAAATATATAGCTCGTTAAGTTAGCTATGTGTAGCCTCAATCAGACTGAAATTTTGCGACTTGTAGCAAGGGATGTGATCCTTTCCTTCCAGACTGTGTTGAGAATTTGATATTTTTTAGCAGCACCATGTCACAGCTTCTGGCAATCGCGGGATCCTCCTAAAAGTCGAATCTCCATTTATGTTCTTTTTCAAATATATAGCTCGTTAAGTTAGCTCTGTGTGGCCTCAATCAGACTGAAATTTGCGAATTGTAGCCAGGGTTGTGATCCTTTCGTTCCAGACTGTGTCGAGAATTTGATGTTTTTGAGCAGCACCATGTCACAGCTTCCGGCAATCGCGGGACCCTGCTAAAAGTCGAATCTCCATTTAAGTTCTTTTTCAAATGTATAGCTCGTTAAGTTAGCTCCGTGTGGCCTCAATCAGACTGAAATTTGCGAATTGTAGCCAGGGTTGTGATCCTTTCGTTCCAGACTGTGTCGAGAATTTGATGTTTTTGAGCAGCAGCATGTCACAGCTTCCGGCAATCGCGAGACCCTCTTAAAAGTCGAATCACCATAAAAGTTCCTTTTCAAATTTGTAGCTTGTTAAGTTAGCTTTGTGTGGCCTCAATCAGACTGAAATTTTGCGACTTGTAGCAAGGGATGTGATCCTTTCCTTCCAGACTGTGTTGAGAATTTGATATTTTTTAGCAGCACCATGTCACAGCTTCTGGCAATCGCGGGACCCTCCTAAAAGTCGAATCTCCATTTAAGTTCTTTTTCAAATATATAGCTCGTTAAGTTAGCTCTGTGTGGCCTCAATCAGACTGAAATTTGCGAATTGTAGTTAGGGTTGTGATCCTTTCGTTCCAGACTGTGTCGAGAATTTGATGTTTTTGAGCAGCACCATGTCACAGCTTCCGGCAATCGCGGGACCCTCCTAAAAGTCGAATCTCCATTTAAGTTCTTTATTAAATGTATAGCTCGTTAAGTTAGCTCCATGTGGCCTCAATCAGTCTGAAATTTGCGAATTGTAGCCAGGGTTGTGATCCTTTCGTTCCAGACTGTGTCGAGAATTTTATGTTTTTGAGCAGCAGCATGTCACAGCTTCCGGCAATCGCGGGACCCTCTTAAAAGTCGAATCTCCATAAAAGTTCCTTTTCAAATTTTGTAGCTCGTTAAGTTAGCTATGTGTGGCCTCAATCAGACTGAAATTTTGCGAGTTGTAGCAAGGGATGTGATCCTTTCCTTCCAGACTGTGTTGAGAATTTGATATTTTTTAGAAGCACCATGTCACAGCTTTCGGCAATCGCGGGACCCTCCTAAAAGTCGAATCTCTTTTAAGTTCTTTTTCAAATATATAGCTCGTTAAGTTAGCTCTGTGTGGCCTCAATCAGACTGAAATTTGCGAATCGTAGCCAGGGTTGTGATCCTTTCGTTCCAGACTGTGTCGAGAATTTGATGTTTTGAGCAGAACCATGTCACAGCTTCCGGCAATCGCGGGACCCTCCTAAAAGTCGAATCTCCATTTAAGTTCTTTTTCAAATGTATAGCTCGTTAAGTTAGCTCCGTGTGGCCTCAATCAGACTGAAATTTGCGAATCGTAGCCAGGGTTGTGATCCTTTCGTTCCAGACTGTGTCGAGAATTTGATGTTTTTGAGCAGCACCATGTCACAGCTTCCGGCAATCGCGGGACCCTCCTAAAAGTCAAATCTCCATTTAAGTTCTTTTTCAAATGTATAGCTCGTTAAGTTAGCCCCATGTGGCCTCAATCAGTCTGAAATTTGCGAATTGTAGCCAGGGTTGTGATCCTTTCGTTCCAGACTGTGTCGAGAATTTGATGTTTTTGAGCAGCAGCATGTCACAGCTTCCGGCAATCGCGAGACCCTCTTAAAAGTCGAATATCCATAAAAGTTCCTTTTCAAATTTGTAGCTCGTTAAGTTCGCTATGTGTGGCCTCAATCAGACTGAAATTTTGCGACTTGTAGCAAGGGATGTGATCCTTTCCTTCCAGACTGTGTTGAGATTTTGATATTTTTTAGCAGCACCATGTCACAGCTTCCGGCAATCGCGGGACCCTTCTAAAAGTCGAATCTCCATTTAAGTTCTTTTTCAAATGTATAGCTCGTTAAGTTAGCTCCGTGTGGCCTCAATCAGACTGAAATTTTCGAATTGTAGCCAGGGTTGTGATCCTTTCGTTCCAGACTGTGTCGAGAATTTGATGTTTTTGAGCAGCAGCATGTCACAGCTTCCGGCAATCGCGGGACCCTCCTAAAAGTCGAATCTCCATTTAAGTTCTTTTTCAAATGTATAGCTCGTTAAGTTAGCTCCGTGTGGCCTCAATCAGACTGAAATTTGCGAATTGTAGCCAGGGTTGTGATCCTTTCGTTCCAGACTGTGTCGAGAATTTGATGTTTTTGAGGAGCAGCATGTCACAGCTTCCGGCAATCGCGGGACCCTCCTAAAAGTCGAATCTCCATTTAAGTTCTTTTTCAAATGTATAGCTCGTTAAGTTAGCTCCGTGTGGCCTCAATCAGACTGAAATTTGCGAATTGTAGCCAGGGTTGTGATCCTTTCGTTCCAGACTGTGTCGAGAATTTGATGTTTTTGAGAGCAGCATGTCACAGCTTCCGGCAATCGCGGGACCCTCTTAAAAGTCGAATCTCCATAAAAGTTCCTTTTCAAATTTGTAGCTCGTTAAGTTAGCTATGTGTGGCCTCAATCAGACTGAAATTTTGCGACTTGTAGCAAGGGATGTGATCCTTTCCTTCCAGACTGTGTTGAGAATTTGATATTTTTTAGCAGCACCATGTCACAGCTTCCGGCAATCGCGGGACCCTCCTAAAAGTCGAATCTCCATTTAAGTTCTTTTTCAAATATATAGCTCGTTAAGTTAGCTCTGTGTGGCCTCAATCAGACTGAAATTTGCGAATTGTAGCCAGGGTTGTGATCCTTTCGTTCCAGACTGTGTCGAGAATTTGATGTTTTTGAGCAGCACCATGTCACAGCTTCCGGCAATCGCGGGACCCTCCTAAAAGTCGAATCTCCATTTAAGTTCTTTTTCAAATGTATAGCTCGTTAAGTTAGCTCCGTGTGGCCTCAATCAGACTGAAATTTGCGAATTGTAGCCAGGTTGTGATCCTTTCGTTCCAGACTGTGTCGAGAATTTAATGTTTTTGAGCAGCAGCATGTCACAGCTTCCGGAATCGCGGGACCCTCTTAAAAGTCGAATCTCCATAAAAGTTCCTTTTCAAATTTTGTAGCTCGTTAAGTTAGCTATGTGTGGCCTCAATCAGACTGAAATTTTGCGACTTGTAGCAAGGGATGTGATCCTTTCCTTCCAGACTGTGTGGAGAATTTGATATTTTTTAGCAGCACCATGTCACAGCTTCCGGCAATCGCGGGACCCTCCTAAAAGTCGAATCTCCATTTAAGTTCTTTTTCAAAGATATAGCTCGTTAAGTTAGCTCTGTGTGGCCTCAATCAGACTGAAATTTGCGAATTGTAGCCAGGGTTGTGATCCTTTCGTTCCAGACTGTGTCGAGAATTTGATGTTTTTGAGCAGCAGCATGTCACAACTTCCGGCAATCGCGAGACCCTCTTAAAAGTCGAATCTCCATAAAAGTTCCTTTTCAAATTTGTAGCTCGTTAAGTTAGCTATGTGTGGCCTCAATCAGACTGAAATTTTGCGACTTGTAGCAGGGGATGTGATCCTTTCCTTCCAGACTGTGTTGCGAATTTGATATTTTTTAGCAGCACCATGTCACAGCTTCCGGCAATCGCGGGACCCTCCTAAAAGTCGAATCTCCATTTAAGTTCTTTTTCAAATATATAGCTCGTTAAGTTAGCTATGTGTGGCCTCAATCAGACTGAAATTTTGCGACTTGTAGCAAGGGATGTGATCCTTTCCTTCCAGACTGTGTTGAGAATTTGATATTTTTTAGCAGCACCATGTCACAGCTTCCGGCAATCGCGGGACCTCCTAAAAGTCGAATCTCCATTTAAGTTCTTTTTCAAATATATAGCTCGTTAAGTTAGCTCTGTGTGGCCTCAATCAGACTGAAATTTGCGAATTGTAGCCAGGGTTGTGATCCTTTCGTTCCAGACTGTGTCGAGAATTTGATGTTTTTGAGGAGCACCATGTCACAGCTTCCGGCAATCGCGGGACCCTCCTAAAAGTCGAATCTCCATTTAAGTTCTTTTTCAAATGTATAGCTCGTTTAGTTAGCTCCGTGTGGCCTCAATCAGACTGAAATTTGCGAATTGTAGCCAGGGTTGTGATCCTTTCGTTCCAGACTGTGTCGAGAATTTAATGTTTTTGAGCAGCAGCATGTCACAGCTTCCGGCAATCGCGGGACCCTCTTAAAAGTCGAATCTCCATAAAAGTTCCTTTTCAAATTTTGTAGCTCGTTAAGTTAGCTATGTGTGGCCTCAATCAGAATGAAATTTTGCGACTTGTAGCAAGGGATGTGATCCTTTCCTTCCAGACTGTGTGGAGAATTTGATATTTTTTAGCAGCACCATGTCACAGCTTCCGGCAATCGCGGGACCCTCCTAAAAGTCGAATCTCCATTTAAGTTCTTTTTCAAAGATATTGCTCGTTAAGTTAGCTCTGTGTGGCCTCAATCAGACTGAAATTTGCGAATTGTAGCCAGGGTTGTGATCCTTTCGTTCCAGACTGTGTCGAGAATTTGATGTTTTTGAGCAGCAGCATGTCACAACTTCCGGCAATCGCGAGACCCTCTTAAAAGTCGAATCTCCATAAAAGTTCCTTCTCAAATTTTGTAGCTCGTTAAGTTAGCTATGTGTGGCCTCAATCAGACTGAAATTTTGCGACTTGTAGCAAGGGATGTGATCCTTTCCTTCCAGACTGTGTTGAGAATTTGATATTTTTTAGCAGCACCATGTCACAGCTTCCGGCAATCGCGGGACCCTCCTAAAAGTCGAATCTCCATTTAAGTTCTTTTTCAAATATATAGCTCGTTAAGTTAGCTCTGTGTGGCCTCAATCAGACTGAAATTTGCGAATTGTAGCCAGGGTTGTGATCCTTTCGTTCCAGACTGTGTCGAGATTTTGATGTTTTTGAGCAGCACCATGTCACAGCTTCCGGCAATCGCGGGACCCTCCTAAAAGTCGAATCTCCATTTAAGTTCTTTTTCAAATGTATAGCTCGTTAAGTTAGCTCCGTGTGGCCTCAATCAGACTGAAATTTGCGAATTGTAGCCAGGGTTGTGATCCTTTCGTTCCAGACTGTGTCGAGAATTTAATGTTTTTGAGCAGCAGCATGTCACAGCTTCCGGCAATCGCGGGACCCTCTTAAAAGTCGAATCTCCATAAAAGTTCCTTTTCAAATTTTGTAGCTCGTTAAGTTAGCTCCGTGTGGCCTCAATCAGACTGAAATTTGCGAATTGTAGCCAGGGTTGTGATCCTTTCGTTCCAGACTGTGTCGAGAATTTGATGTTTTTGAGCAGCACCATGTCACAGCTTCCGGCAATCGCGGGACCCTCCTAAAAGTCGAATCTCCATTTAAGTTCTTTTTCAAATGTATAGCTCGTTAAGTTAGCTCCGAGTGGCCTCAATCAGACTGAAATTTGCGAATTGTAGCCAGGGTTGTGATCCTTTCGTTCCAGACTGTGTCGAGAATTTAATGTTTTTGAGCAGCAGCATGTCACAGCTTCCGGCAATCGCGGGACCCTCTTAAAAGTCGAATCTCCATAAAAGTTCCTTTTCAAATTTTGTAGCTCGTTAAGTTAGCTATGTGTGGCCTCAATCAGACTGAAATTTTGCGACTTGTAGCAAGGGATGTGATCCTTTCCTTCCAGACTGTGTGGAGAATTTGATATTTTTTAGCAGCACCATGGCACAGCTTCCGGCAATCGCGGGACCCTCCTAAAAGTCGAATCTCCATTTAAGTTCTTTTTCAAAGATATAGCTCGTTAAGTTAGCTCTGTGTGGCCTCAATCAGACTGAAATTTGCGAATTGTAGCCAGGGTTGTGATCCTTTTGTTCCAGACTGTGTCGAGAATTTGATGTTTTTGAGCAGCAGCATGTCACAACTTCCGGCAATCGCGAGACCCTCTTAAAAGTCGAATCTCCATAAAAGTTCCTTCTCAAATTTGTAGCTCGTTAAGTTAGCTATGTGTGGCCTCAATCAGACTGAAATTTTGCGACTTGTAGCAGGGGATGTGATCCTTTCCTTCCAGACTGTGTTGCGAATTTGATATTTTTTAGCAGCACCATGTCACAGCTTCCGGCAATCGCGGGACCCTCCTAAAAGTCGAATCTCCATTTAAGTTCTTTTTCAAAGATATAGCTCGTTAAGTTAGCTCTGTGTGGCCTCAATCAGACTGAAATTTGCGAATTGTAGCCAGGGTTGTGATCCTTTCGTTCCAGACTGTGTCGAGAATTTGATGTTTTTGAGCAGCAGCATGTCACAACTTCCGGCAATCGCGAGACCCTCTTAAAAGTCGAATCTCCATAAAAGTTCCTTTTCAAATTTGTAGCTCGTTAAGTTAGCTATGTGTGGCCTCAATCAGACTGAAATTTTGCGACTTGTAGCAGGGGATGTGATCCTTTCCTTCCAGACTGTGTTGCGAATTTGATATTTTTTAGCAGCACCATGTCACAGCTTCCGGCAATCGCGGGACCCTCCTAAAAGTCGAATCTCCATTTAAGTTCTTTTTCAAATATATAGCTCGTTAAGTTAGCTATGTGTGGCCTCAATCAGACTGAAATTTTGCGACTTGTAGCAAGGGATGTGATCCTTTCCTTCCAGACTGTGTTGAGAATTTGATATTTTTTAGCAGCACCATGTCACAGCTTCCGGCAATCGCGGGACCTTCCTAAAAGTCGAATCTCCATTTAAGTTCTTTTCAAATATATAGCTCGTTAAGTTAGCTCTGTGTGGCCTCAATCAGACTGAAATTTGCGAATTGTAGCCAGGGTTGTGATCCTTTCGTTCCAGACTGTGTCGAGAATTTGATGTTTTTGAGGAGCACCATGTCACAGCTTCCGGCAATCGCGGGACCCTCCTAAAAGTCGAATCTCCATTTAAGTTCTTTTTCAAATGTATAGCTCGTTAAGTTAGCTCCGTGTGGCCTCAATCAGACTGAAATTTGCGAATTGTAGCCAGGGTTGTGATCCTTTCGTTCCAGACTGTGTCGAGAATTTAATGTTTTTGAGCAGCAGCATGTCACAGCTTCCGGCAATCGCGGGACCCTCTTAAAAGTCGAATCTCCATAAAAGTTCCTTTTCAAATTTTGTAGCTCGTTAAGTTAGCTATGTGTGGCCTCAATCAGAATGAAATTTTGCGACTTGTAGCAAGGGATGTGATCCTTTCCTTCCAGACTGTGTGGAGAATTTGATATTTTTTAGCAGCACCATGTCACAGCTTCCGGCAATCGCGGGACCCTCCTAAAAGTCGAATCTCCATTTAAGTTCTTTTTCAAAGATATTGCTCGTTAAGTTAGCTCTGTTTGGCCTCAATCAGACTGAAATTTGCGAATTGTAGCCAGGGTTGTGATCCTTTCGTTCCAGACTGTGTCGAGAATTTGATGTTTTTGAGCAGCAGCATGTCACAACTTCCGGCAATCGCGAGACCCTCTTAAAAGTCGAATCTCCATAAAAGTTCCTTCTCAAATTTTGTAGCTCGTTAAGTTAGCTATGTGTGGCCTCAATCAGACTGAAATTTTGCGACTTGTAGCAAGGGATGTGATCCTTTCCTTCCAGACTGTGTTGAGAATTTGATATTTTTTAGCAGCACCATGTCACAGCTTCCGGCAATCGCGGGACCCTCCTAAAAGTCGAATCTCCATTTAAGTTCTTTTTCAAATATATAGCTCGTTAAGTTAGCTCTGTGTGGCCTCAATCAGACTGAAATTTGCGAATTGTAGCCAGGGTTGTGATCCTTTCGTTCCAGACTGTGTCGAGATTTTGATGTTTTTGAGCAGCACCATGTCACAGCTTCCGGCAATCGCGGGACCCTCCTAAAAGTCGAATCTCCATTTAAGTTCTTTTTCAAATGTATAGCTCGTTAAGTTAGCTCCGTGTGGCCTCAATCAGACTGAAATTTGCGAATTGTAGCCAGGGTTGTGATCCTTTCGTTCCAGACTGTGTCGAGAATTTAATGTTTTTGAGCAGCAGCATGTCACAGCTTCCGGCAATCGCGGGACCCTCTTAAAAGTCGAATCTCCATAAAAGTTCCTTTTCAAATTTTGTAGCTCGTTAAGTTAGCTCCGTGTGGCCTCAATCAGACTGAAATTTTCGAATTGTAGCCAGGGTTGTAATCCTTTCGTTCCAGACTGTGTCGAGAATTTGATGTTTTTGAGCAGCACCATGTCACAGCTTCCGGCAATCGCGGGACCCTCCTAAAAGTCGAATCTCCATTTAAGTTCTTTTTCAAATGTACAGCTCGTTAAGTTAGCTCCGTGTGGCCTCAATCAGACTGAAATTTGCGAATTGTAGCCAGGGTTGTGATCCTTTCGTTCCAGACTGTGTCGAGAATTTAATGTTTTTGAGCAGCAGCATGTCACAGCTTCCGGCAATCGCGGGACCCTCTTAAAAGTCGAATCTCCATAAAAGTTCCTTTTCAAATTTTGTAGCTCGTTAAGTTAGCTATGTGTGGCCTCAATCAGACTGAAATTTTGCGACTTGTAGCAAGGGATGTGATCCTTTCCTTCCAGACTGTGTGGAGAATTTGATATTTTTTAGCAGCACCATGCACAGCTTCCGGCAATCGCGGGACCCTCCTAAAAGTCGAATCTCCATTTAAGTTCTTTTTCAAAGATATAGCTCGTTAAGTTAGCTCTGTGTGGCCTCAATCAGACTGAAATTTGCGAATTGTAGCCAGGGTTGTGATCCTTTTGTTCCAGACTGTGTCGAGAATTTGATGTTTTTGAGCAGCAGCATGTCACAACTTCCGGCAATCGCGAGACCCTCTTAAAAGTCGAATCTCCATAAAAGTTCCTTTTCAAATTTGTAGCTCGTTAAGTTAGCTATGTGTGGCCTCAATCAGACTGAAATTTTGCGACTTGTAGCAGGGGATGTGATCCTTTCCTTCCAGACTGTGTTGCGAATTTGATATTTTTTAGCAGCACCATGTCACAGCTTCCGGCAATCGCGGGACCCTCCTAAAAGTCGAATCTCCATTTAGGTTCTTTTTCAAATATATAGCTCGTTAAGTTAGCTACGTGTGGCCTCAATCAGACTGAAATTTTGCGACTTGTAGCAAGGGATGTGATCCTTTCCTTCCAGACTGTGTTGAGAATTTGATATTTTTTAGCAGCACCATGTCACAGCTTCTGGCAATCGCGGGATCCTCCTAAAAGTCGAATCTCCATTTAAGTTCTTTTTCAAATATATAGCTCGTTAAGTTAGCTCTGTGTGGCCTCAATCAGACTGAAATTTGCGAATTGTAGCCAGGGTTGTGATCCTTTCGTTCCAGACTGTGTCGAGAATTTGATGTTTTTGAGCAGCACCATGTCACAGCTTCCGGCAATCGCGGGACCCTCCTAAAAGTCGAATCTCCATTTAAGTTCTTTTTCAAATGTATAGCTCGTTAAGTTAGCTCCGTGTGGCCTCAATCAGACTGAAATTTGCGAATTGTAGCCAGGGTTGTGATCCTTTTGTTCCAGACTGTGTCGAGAATTTGATGTTTTTGAGCAGCAGCATGTCACAGCTTCCGGCAATCGCGAGACCCTCTTAAAAGTCGAATCACCATAAAAGTTCCTTTTCAAATTTGTAGCTTGTTAAGTTAGCTTTGTGTGGCCTCAATCAAACTGAAATTTTGCGACTTGTAGCAAGGGATGTGATCCTTTCCTTCCAGACAGTGTTGAGAATTTGATATTTTTTAGCAGCACCATGTCACAGCTTCTGGCAATCGCGGGACCCTCCTAAAAGTCGAATCTCCATTTAAGTTCTTTTTCAAATATATAGCTCGTTAAGTTAGCTCTGTGTGGCCTCAATCAGACTGAAATTTGCGAATTGTAGTTAGGGTTGTGATCCTTTCGTTCCAGACTGTGTCGAGAATTTGATGTTTTTGAGCAGCACCATGTCACAGCTTCCGGCAATCGCGGGACCCTCCTAAAAGTCGAATCTCCATTTAAGTTCTTTATTAAATGTATAGCTCGTTAAGTTAGCTCCATGTGGCCTCAATCAGTCTGAAATTTGCGAATTGTAGCCAGGGTTGTGATCCTTTCGTTCCAGACTGTGTCGAGAATTTGATGTTTTTGAGCAGCAGCATGTCACAGCTTCCGGCAATCGCGGGACCCTCTTAAAAGTCGAATCTCCATAAAAGTTCCTTTTCAAATTTTGTAGCTCGTTAAGTTAGCTATGTGTGGCCTCAATCAGACTGAAATTTTGCGAGTTGTAGCAAGGGATGTGATCCTTTCTTTCCAGACTGTGTTGAGAATTTGATATTTTTTAGCAGCACCATGTCACAGCTTCTGGCAATCGCGGGACCCTCCTAACAGTCGAATCTCCATTTAAGTTCTTTTTCAAATATATAGCTCGTTAAGTTAGCTCTGTGTGGCCTCAATCAGACTGAAATTTGCGAATTGTAGTTAGGGTTGTGATCCTTTCGTTCCAGACTGTGTCGAGAATTTGATGTTTTTGAGCAGCACCATGTCACAGCTTCCGGCAATCGCGGGACCCTCCTAAAAGTCGAATCTCCATTTAAGTTCTTTATTAAATGTATAGCTCGTTAAGTTAGCTCCATGTGGCCTCAATCAGTCTGAAATTTGCGAATTGTAGCCAGGGTTGTGATCCTTTCGTTCCAGACTGTGTCGAGAATTTGATGTTTTGAGCAGCAGCATGTCACAGCTTCCGGCAATCGCGGGACCCTCTTAAAAGTCGAATCTCCATAAAAGTTCCTTTTCAAATTTTGTAGCTCGTTAAGTTAGCTATGTGTGGCCTCAATCAGACTGAAATTTTGCGAGTTGTAGCAAGGGATGTGATCCTTTCTTTCCAGACTGTGTTGAGAATTTGATATTTTTTAGAAGCACCATGTCACAGCTTTCGGCAATCGCGGGACCCTCCTAAAAGTCGAATCTCATTTAAGTTCTTTTTCAAATATATAGCTCGTTAAGTTAGCTCTGTGTGGCCTCAATCAGACTGAAATTTGCGAATCGTAGCCAGGGTTGTGATCCTTTCGTTCCAGACTGTGTCGAGAATTTGATGTCTTTGAGCAGCACCATGTCACAGCTTCCGGCAATCGCGGGACCCTCCTAAAAGTCGAATCTCCATTTAAGTTCTTTTTCAAATGTATAGCTCGTTAAGTTAGCTCCGTGTGGCCCTCAATCAGACTGAAATTTGCGAATTGTAGCTAGGGTTGTGATCCTTTCGTTCCAGACTGTGTCGAGAATTTGATGTTTTTGAGGAGCAGCATGTCACAGCTTCCGGCAATCGCGGGACCCTCTTAAAAGTCGAATCTCCATAAAAGTTCCTTTTCAAATTTTGTAGCTCGTTAAGTTAGCTATGTGTGGCCTCAATCAGACTGAAATTTTGCGACTTGTAGCAAGGGATGTGATCCTTTCCTTCCAGACTGTGTTGAGAATTTGATATTTTTTAGCAGCACCATGTCACAGCTTCCGGCAATCGCGGGACCCTCTTAAAAGTCGAATCTCCATAAAGTTCCTTTTCAAATTTTGTAGCTCGTTAAGTTAGCTATGTGTGGCCTCAATCAGACTGAAATTTTGCGACTTGTAGCAAGGGATGTGATCCTTTCCTTCCAGACTGTGTTGAGAAATTTGATATTTTTTAGCAGCACCATGTCACAGCTTCCGGCAATTGCGGGACCCTCCTAAAAGTCGAATCTCCATTTAAGTTCTTTTTCAAATATATAGCTCGTTAAGTTAGCTCTGTGTAGCCTCAATCAGACTGAAATTTGCGAATTGTAGCCAGGGTTGTGATCCTTTCGTTCCAGACTGTGTCGAGAATTTGATGTTTTTGAGCAGCACCATGTCACAGCTTCCGGCAATCGAGGGACCCTCCTAAAAGTCGAATCTCCATTTAAGTTCTTTTTCAAATGTATAGCTCGTTAAGTTAGCTCCGTGTGGCCTCAATCAGACTGAAATTTGCAAATTGTAGCCAGGGTTGTGATCCTTTCGTTCCAGATTGTGTCGAGAATTTGATGTTTTTGAGCAGCAGCATGTCACAGCTTCCGGCAATCGCGAGACCCTCTTAAAAGTCGAATCTCCATAAAAGTTCCTTTTCAAATTTGTAGCTCGTTAAGTTAGCTATGTGTGGCCTCAATCAGACTGAAATTTTGCGATTTGTAGCAGGGTTTGTGATCCTTTCCTTCCAGACTGTGTTGCGAATTTGATATTTTTTAGCAGCACCATGTCACAGCTTCCGGCAATCGCGGGACCCTCCTAAAAGTCGAATCTCCATTTAAGTTCTTTTTCAAATATATAGCTCGTTAAGTTAGCTATGTGTGGCCTCAATCAGACTGAAATTTTGCGACTTGTAGCAAGGGATGTGATCCTTTCCTTCCAGACTGTGTTGAGAATTTGATATTTTTTAGCAGCACCATGTCACAGCTTCTGGCAATCGCGGGATCCTCCTAAAAGTCGAATCTCCATTTAAGTTCTTTTTCAAATATATAGCTCGTTAAGTTAGCTCTGTGTGGCCTCAATCAGACTGAAATTTGCGAATTGTAGCCAGGGTTGTGATCCTTTCGTTCCAGACTGTGTCGAGAATTTGATGTTTTTGAGCAACACCATGTCACAGCTTCCGGCAATCGCGGGACCCTCCTAAAAGTCGAATCTCCATTTAAGTTCTTTTTCAAATGTATAGCTCGTTAAGTTAGCTCCGTGTGGCCTCAACCAGACTGAAATTTGCGAATTGTAGCCAGGGTTGTGATCCTTTCGTTCCAGACTGTGTCGAGAATTTGATGTTTTTGAGCAGCAGCATGTCACAGCTTCCGGCAATCGCGAGACCCTCTTAAAAGTCGAATCACCATAAAAGTTCCTTTTCAAATTTGTAGCTTGTTAAGTTAGCTTTGTGTGGCCTCAATCAGACTGAAATTTTGCGACTTGTAGCAAGGGATGTGATCCTTTCCTTCCAGACTGTGTTGAGAATTTGATATTTTTTAGCAGCACCATGTCACAGCTTCTGGCAATCGCGGGACCCTCCTAAAAGTCGAATCTCCATTTAAGTTCTTTTTCAAATATATAGCTCGTTAAGTTAGCTCTGTGTGGCCTCAATCAGACTGAAATTTGCGAATTGTAGTTAGGGTTGTGATCCTTTCGTTCCAGACTGTGTCGAGAATTTTATGTTTTTGAGCAGCACCATGTCACAGCTTCCGGCAATCGCAGGACCCTCCTAAAAGTCGAATCTCCATTTAAGTTCTTTATTAAATGTATAGCTCGTTAAGTTAGCTCCATGTGGCCTCAATCAGTCTGAAATTTGCGAATTGTAGCCAGGGTTGTGATCCTTTCGCTCCAGACTGTGTCGAGAATTTGATGTTTTTGAGCAGCAGCATGTCACAGCTTCCGGCAATCGCGGGACCCTCTTAAAAGTCGAATCTCCATAAAAGTTCCTTTTCAAATTTTGTAGCTCGTTAAGTTAGCTATGTGTGGCCTCAATCAGACTGAAATTTTGCGAGTTGTAGCAAGGGATGTGATCCTTTCCTTCCAGACTGTGTTGAGAATTTGATATTTTTTAGAAGCACCATGTCACAGCTTTCGGCAATCGCGGGACCCTCCTAAAAGTCGAATCTCATTTAAGTTCTTTTTCAAATATATAGCTCGTTAAGTTAGCTCTGTGTGGCCTCAATCAGACTGAAATTTGCGAATCGTAGCCAGGGTTGTGATCCTTTCGTTCCAGACTGTGTCGAGAATTTGATGTCTTTGAGCAGCACCATGTCACAGCTTCCGGCAATCGCGGGACCCTCCTAAAAGTCGAATCTCCATTTAAGTTCTTTTTCAAATGTATAGCTCGTTAAGTTAGCTCCGTGTGGCCCTCAATCAGACTGAAATTTGCGAATTGTAGCTAGGGTTGTGATCCTTTCGTTCCAGACTGTGTCGAGAATTTGATGTTTTTGAGGAGCAGCATGTCACAGCTTCCGGCAATCGCGGGACCTCTTAAAAGTCGAATCTCCATAAAAGTTCCTTTTCAAATTTTGTAGCTCGTTAAGTTAGCTATGTGTGGCCTCAATCAGACTGAAATTTTGCGACTTGTAGCAAGGGATGTGATCCTTTCCTTCCAGACTGTGTTGAGAATTTGATATTTTTTAGCAGCACCATGTCACAGCTTCCGGCAATCGCGGGACCCTCTTAAAAGTCGAATCTCCATAAAGTTCCTTTTCAAATTTTGTAGCTCGTTAAGTTAGCTATGTGTGGCCTCAATCAGACTGAAATTTTGCGACTTGTAGCAAGGGATGTGATCCTTTCCTTCCAGACTGTGTTGAGAAATTTGATATTTTTTAGCAGCACCATGTCACAGCTTCCGGCAATTGCGGGACCCTCCTAAAAGTCGAATCTCCATTTAAGTTCTTTTTCAAATATATAGCTCGTTAAGTTAGCTCTGTGTAGCCTCAATCAGACTGAAATTTGCGAATTGTAGCCAGGGTTGTGATCCTTTCGTTCCAGACTGTGTCGAGAATTTGATGTTTTTGAGCAGCACCATGTCACAGCTTCCGGCAATCGAGGGACCCTCCTAAAAGTCGAATCTCCATTTAAGTTCTTTTTCAAATGTATAGCTCGTTAAGTTAGCTCCGTGTGGCCTCAATCAGACTGAAATTTGCAAATTGTAGCCAGGGTTGTGATCCTTTCGTTCCAGATTGTGTCGAGAATTTGATGTTTTTGAGCAGCAGCATGTCACAGCTTCCGGCAATCGCGAGACCCTCTTAAAAGTCGAATCTCCATAAAAGTTCCTTTTCAAATTTGTAGCTCGTTAAGTTAGCTATGTGTGGCCTCAATCAGACTGAAATTTTGCGATTTGTAGCAGGGTTTGTGATCCTTTCCTTCCAGACTGTGTTGCGAATTTGATATTTTTTAGCAGCACCATGTCACAGCTTCCGGCAATCGCGGGACCCTCCTAAAAGTCGAATCTCCATTTAAGTTCTTTTTCAAATATATAGCTCGTTAAGTTAGCTATGTGTGGCCTCAATCAGACTGAAATTTTGCGACTTGTAGCAAGGGATGTGATCCTTTCCTTCCAGACTGTGTTGAGAATTTGATATTTTTTAGCAGCACCATGTCACAGCTTCTGGCAATCGCGGGATCCTCCTAAAAGTCGAATCTCCATTTAAGTTCTTTTTCAAATATATAGCTCGTTAAGTTAGCTCTGTGTGGCCTCAATCAGACTGAAATTTGCGAATTGTAGCCAGGGTTGTGATCCTTTCGTTCCAGACTGTGTCGAGAATTTGATGTTTTTGAGCAACACCATGTCACAGCTTCCGGCAATCGCGGGACCCTCCTAAAAGTCGAATCTCCATTTAAGTTCTTTTTCAAATGTATAGCTCGTTAAGTTAGCTCCGTGTGGCCTCAACCAGACTGAAATTTGCGAATTGTAGCCAGGGTTGTGATCCTTTCGTTCCAGACTGTGTCGAGAATTTGATGTTTTTGAGCAGCAGCATGTCACAGCTTCCGGCAATCGCGAGACCCTCTTAAAAGTCGAATCACCATAAAAGTTCCTTTTCAAATTTGTAGCTTGTTAAGTTAGCTTTGTGTGGCCTCAATCAGACTGAAATTTTGCGACTTGTAGCAAGGGATGTGATCCTTTCCTTCCAGACTGTGTTGAGAATTTGATATTTTTTAGCAGCACCATGTCACAGCTTCTGGCAATCGCGGGACCCTCCTAAAAGTCGAATCTCCATTTAAGTTCTTTTTCAAATATATAGCTCGTTAAGTTAGCTCTGTGTGGCCTCAATCAGACTGAAATTTGCGAATTGTAGTTAGGGTTGTGATCCTTTCGTTCCAGACTGTGTCGAGAATTTTATGTTTTTGAGCAGCACCATGTCACAGCTTCCGGCAATCGCAGGACCCTCCTAAAAGTCGAATCTCCATTTAAGTTCTTTATTAAATGTATAGCTCGTTAAGTTAGCTCCATGTGGCCTCAATCAGTCTGAAATTTGCGAATTGTAGCCAGGGTTGTGATCCTTTCGCTCCAGACTGTGTCGAGAATTTGATGTTTTTGAGCAGCAGCATGTCACAGCTTCCGGCAATCGCGGGACCCTCTTAAAAGTCGAATCTCCATAAAAGTTCCTTTTCAAATTTTGTAGCTCGTTAAGTTAGCTATGTGTGGCCTCAATCAGACTGAAATTTTGCGAGTTGTAGCAAGGGATGTGATCCTTTCCTTCCAGACTGTGTTGAGAATTTGATATTTTTTAGAAGCACCATGTCACCGCTTTCGGCAATCGCGGGACCCTCCTAAAAGTCGAATCTCTTTTAAGTTCTTTTTCAAATATATAGCTCGTTAAGTTAGCTCTGTGTGGCCTCAATCAGACTGAAATTTGCGAATTGTAGCCAGGGTTGTGATCCTTTCGTTCCAGACTGTGTCGAGAATTTGATGTTTTTGAGCAGCAGCATGTCACAGCTTCCGGCAATCGCGAGACCCTCTTAAAAGTCGAATCTCCATAAAAGTTCCTTTTCAAATTTGTAGCTCGTTAAGTTAGCTATGTGTGGCCTCAATCAGACTGAAATTTTGCGACTTGTAGCAGGGTTTGTGATCCTTTCCTTCCAGACTGTGTTGCGAATTTGATATTTTTTAGCAGCACCATGTCACAGCTTCCGGCAATCGCGGGACCCTCCTAAAAGTCGAATCTCCATTTAAGTTCTTTTTCAAATATATAGCTCGTTAAGTTAGCTATGTGTGGCCTCAATCAGACTGAAATTTTGCGACTTGTAGCAAGGGATGTGATCCTTTCCTTCCAGACTGTGTTGAGAATTTGATATTTTTTAGCAGCACCATGTCACAGCTTCTGGCAATCGCGGGATCCTCCTAAAAGTCGAATCTCCATTTAAGTTCTTTTTCAAATATATAGCTCGTTAAGTTAGCTCTGTGTGGCCTCAATCAGACTGAAATTTGCGAATTGTAGCCAGGGTTGTGATCCTTTCGTTCCAGACTGTGTCGAGAATTTGATGTTTTTGAGCAGCACCATGTCACAGCTTCCGGCAATCGCGGGACCCTCCTAAAAGTCGAATCTCCATTTAAGTTCTTTTTCAAATGTATAGCTCGTTAAGTTAGCTCCGTGTGGCCTCAATCAGACTGAAATTTGCGAATTGTAGCCAGGGTTGTGATCCTTTCGTTCCAGACTGTGTCGAGAATTTGATGTTTTTGAGCAGCAGCATGTCACAGCTTCCGGCAATCGCGGGACCCTCTTAAAAGTCGAATCTCCATAAAAGTTCCTTTTCAAATTTGTAGCTCGTTAAGTTAGCTATGTGTGGCCTCAATCAGACTGAAATTTTGCGATTGTAGCAAGGGATGTGATCCTTTCTTCCAGACTGTGTTGAGAATTTGATATTTTTTAGCAGCACCATGTCACAGCTTCTGGCAATCGCGGGACCCTCCTAAAAGTCGAATCTCCATTTAAGTTCTTTTTCAAATATATAGCTCGTTAAGTTAGCTCTGTGTGGCCTCAATCAGACTGAAATTTGCGAATTGTAGTTAGGGTTGTGATCCTTTCGTTCCAGACTGTGTCGAGAATTTGATGTTTTTGAGCAGCACCATGTCACAGCTTCCGGCAATCGCGGGACCCTCCTAAAAGTCGAATCTCCATTTAAGTTCTTTATTAAATGTATAGCTCGTTAAGTTAGCTCCATGTGGCCTCAATCAGTCTGAAATTTGCGAATTGTAGCCAGGGTTGTGATCCTTTCGTTCCAGACTGTGTCGAGAATTTGATGTTTTGAGCAGCAGCATGTCACAGCTTCCGGCAATCGCGGGACCCTCTTAAAAGTCGAATCTCCATAAAAGTTCCTTTTCAAATTTGTAGCTCGTTAAGTTAGCTATGTGTGGCCTCAATCAGACTGAAATTTTGCGATTGTAGCAAGGGATGTGATCCTTTCCTTCCAGACTGTGTTGAGAATTTGATATTTTTTAGCAGCACCATGTCACAGCTTCGGCAATCGCGGGACCCTCCTAAAAGTCGAATCTCATTTAAGTTCTTTTTCAAATATATAGCTCGTTAAGTTAGCTCTGTGTGGCCTCAATCAGACTGAAATTTGCGAATTGTAGCCAGGGTTGTGATCCTTTCGTTCCAGACTGTGTCGAGAATTTGATGTTTTTGAGCAGCACCATGTCACAGCTTCCGGCAATCGCGGGACCCTCCTAAAAGTCGAATCTCCATTTAAGTTCTTTTTCAAATGTATAGCTCGTTAAGTTAGCTCCGTGTGGCCCTCAATCAGACTGAAATTTGCGAATTGTAGCCAGGGTTGTGATCCTTTCGTTCCAGACTGTGTCGAGAATTTGATGTTTTTGAGCAGCAGCATGTCACAGCTTCCGGCAATCGCGGGACCCTCTTAAAAGTCGAATCTCCATAAAAGTTCCTTTTCAAATTTGTAGCTCGTTAAGTTAGCTATGTGTGGCCTCAATCAGACTGAAATTTTGCGACTTGTAGCAAGGGTTGTGATCCTTTCCTTCCAGACTGTGTTGAGAATTTGATATTTTTTAGCAGCACCATGTCACAGCTTCCGGCAATCGCGGGACCCTCTTAAAAGTCGAATCTCCATAAGTTCCTTTTCAAATTTTAGCTCGTTAAGTTAGCTATGTGTGGCCTCAATCAGACTGAAATTTTGCGACTTGTAGCAAGGGATGTGATCCTTTCCTTCCAGACTGTGTTGAGAATTTGATATTTTTTAGCAGCACCATGTCACAGCTTCCGGCAATCGCGGGACCCTCCTAAAAGTCGAATCTCCATTTAAGTTCTTTTTCAAATATATAGCTCGTTAAGTTAGCTCTGTGTGGCCTCAATCAGACTGAAATTTGCGAATTGTAGCCAGGGTTGTGATCCTTTCGTTCCAGACTGTGTCGAGAATTTGATGTTTTTGAGCAGCACCATGTCACAGCTTCCGGCAATCGGGGACCCTCCTAAAAGTCGAATCTCCATTTAAGTTCTTTTTCAAATGTATAGCTCGTTAAGTTAGCTCCGTGTGGCCTCAATCAGACTGAAATTTGCGAATTGTAGCCAGGGTTGTGATCCTTTCGTTCCAGATTGTGTCGAGAATTTGATGTTTTTGAGCAGCAGCATGTCACAGCTTCCGGCAATCGCGAGACCCTCTTAAAAGTCGAATCTCCATAAAAGTTCCTTTTCAAATTTGTAGCTCGTTAAGTTAGCTTGTGTGGCCTCAATCAGACTGAAATTTTGCGATTTGTAGCAGGGTTTGTGATCCTTTCCTTCCAGACTGTGTTGCGAATTTGATATTTTTTAGCAGCACCATGTCACAGCTTCCGGCAATCGCGGGACCCTCCTAAAAGTCGAATCTCCATTTAAGTTCTTTTTCAAATATATAGCTCGTTAAGTTAGCTATGTGTGGCCTCAATCAGACTGAAATTTTGCGACTTGTAGCAAGGGATGTGATCCTTTCCTTCCAGACTGTGTTGAGAATTTGATATTTTTTAGCAGCACCATGTCACAGCTTCTGGCAATCGCGGGATCCTCCTAAAAGTCGAATCTCCATTTAAGTTCTTTTTCAAATATATAGCTCGTTAAGTTAGCTCTGTGTGGCCTCAATCAGACTGAAATTTGCGAATTGTAGCCAGGGTTGTGATCCTTTCGTTCCAGACTGTGTCGAGAATTTGATGTTTTTGAGCAGCACCATGTCACAGCTTCCGGCAATCGCGGGACCCTCCTAAAAGTCGAATCTCCATTTAAGTTCTTTTTCAAATGTATAGCTCGTTAAGTTAGCTCCGTGTGGCCTCAATCAGACTGAAATTTGCGAATTGTAGCCAGGGTTGTGATCCTTTCGTTCCAGACTGTGTCGAGAATTTGATGTTTTTGAGCAGCAGCATGTCACAGCTTCCGGCAATCGCGAGACCCTCTTAAAAGTCGAATCACCATAAAAGTTCCTTTTCAAATTTGTAGCTTGTTAAGTTAGCTTTGTGTGGCCTCAATCAGACTGAAATTTTGCGACTTGTAGCAAGGGATGTGATCCTTTCCTTCCAGACTGTGTTGAGAATTTGATATTTTTTAGCAGCACCATGTCACAGCTTCTGGCAATCGCGGGACCCTCCTAAAAGTCGAATCTCCATTTAAGTTCTTTTTCAAATATATAGCTCGTTAAGTTAGCTCTGTGTGGCCTCAATCAGACTGAAATTTGCGAATTGTAGTTAGGGTTGTGATCCTTTCGTTCCAGACTGTGTCGAGAATTTGATGTTTTTGAGCAGCACCATGTCACAGCTTCCGGCAATCGCGGGACCCTCCTAAAAGTCGAATCTCCATTTAAGTTCTTTATTAAATGTATAGCTCGTTAAGTTAGCTCCATGTGGCCTCAATCAGTCTGAAATTTGCGAATTGTAGCCAGGGTTGTGATCCTTTCGCTCCAGACTGTGTCGAAATTTGATGTTTTTGAGCAGCAGCATGTCACAGCTTCCGGCAATCGCGGGACCCTCTTAAAAGTCGAATCTCCCATAAAAGTTCCTTTTCAAATTTTTGTAGCTCGTTAAGTTAGCTATGTGTGGCCTCAATCAGACTGAAATTTTGCGATTGTAGCAAGGGATGTGATCCTTTCCTTCCAGACTGTGTTGAGAATTTGATATTTTTTAGCAGCACCATGTCACAGCTTCGGCAATCGCGGGACCCTCCTAAAAGTCGAATCTCTTTTAAGTTCTTTTTCAAATATATAGCTCGTTAAGTTAGCTCTGTGTGGCCTCAATCAGACTGAAATTTGCGAATTGTAGGCCAGGGTTGTGATCCTTTTCGTTCCAGACTGTGTCGAGAATTTGATGTTTTTGAGCAGCAGCATGTCACAGCTTCCGGCAATCGCGAGACCCTCTTAAAAGTCGAATCTCATAAAAGTTCCTTTTCAAATTTGTAGCTCGTTAAGTTAGCTATGTGTGGCCTCAATCAGACTGAAATTTTGCGACTTGTAGCAGGGTTTGTGATCCTTTCCTTCCAGACTGTGTTGCGAATTTGATATTTTTTAGCAGCACCATGTCACAGCTTCCGGCAATCGCGGGACCCTCCTAAAAGTCGAATCTCCATTTAAGTTCTTTTTCAAATATATAGCTCGTTAAGTTAGCTATGTGTGGCCTCAATCAGACTGAAATTTTGCGACTTGTAGCAAGGGATGTGATCCTTTCCTTCCAGACTGTGTTGAGAATTTGATATTTTTTAGCCAGCACCATGTCACAGCTTCTGGCAATCGCGGGATCCTCCTAAAAGTCGAATCTCCATTTTAAGTTCTTTTTTCAAATATATAGCTCGTTAAGTTAGCTCTGTGTGGCCTCAATCAGACTGAAATTTGCGAATTGTAGCCAGGGTTGTGATCCTTTCGTTCCAGACTGTGTCGAGAATTTGATGGTTTTTGAGCAGCACCATGTCACAGCTTCCGGCAATCGCGGGACCCTCCTAAAAGTCGAATCTCCATTTAAGTTCTTTTTCAAATGTATAGCTCGTTAAGTTAGCTCCGTGTGGCCTCAATCAGACTGAAATTTGCGAATTGTAGCCAGGGTTGTGATCCTTTCGTTCCAGACTGTGTCGAGAATTTGATGTTTTTGAGCAGCAGCATGTCACAGCTTCCGCAATCGCGAGACCCTCTTAAAAGTCGAATCACCATAAAAGTTCCGTTTCAAATTTGTAGCTTGTTAAGTTAGCTTTGTGTGGCCTCAATCAGACTGAAATTTTGCGACTTGTAGCAAGGGATGTGATCCTTTCCTTCCAGACTGTGTTGAGAATTTGATATTTTTTAGGCAGCACCATGTCACAGCTTCTGGCAATCGCGGGACCCTCCTAAAAGTCGAATCTCCATTTAAGTTATTTTTCAAATATATAGCTCGTTAAGTTAGTCTGTGTGGCCTCAATCAGAACTGAAATTTTGCGAATTGTAGTTAGGGTTGTGATCCTTTCGTTCCAGACTGTGTCGAGAATTTGATGTTTTTTGAGCAGCACCATGTCACAGCTTCCGGCAATCGCGGGACCCTCCTAAAAGTCGAATCTCCATTTAAGTTCTTTTTAAATGTATAGCTCGTTAAGTTAGCTCCATGGCCTCAATCAGTCTGAAATTTGCGAATTGTAGCCAGGGTTGTGATCCTTTCGTTCCAGACTGTGTCGAGAATTTGATGTTTTTGAGCAGCAGCATGTCACAGCTTCCGGCAATCGCGGGACCCTCTTAAAAGTCGAATCTCCATAAAAGTTCCTTTTCAAATTTTGTAGCTCGTTAAGTTAGCTATGTGTGGCCTCAATCAGACTGAAATTTTGCGAGTTGTAGCAAGGGATGTGATCCTTTCCTTCCAGACTGTGTTGAGAATTTGATATTTTTTAGCAGCACCATGTCACAGCTTTCGGCAATCGCGGGACCCTCCTAAAAGTCGAATCTCATTTAAGTTCTTTTTCAAATATATAGCTCGTTAAGTTAGCTCTGTGTGGCCTCAATCAGACTGAAATTTGCGAATTGTAGCCAGGGTTGTGATCCTTTCGTTCCAGACTGTGTCGAGAATTTGATGTCTTTGAGCAGCACCATGTCACAGCTTCCGGCAATCGCGGGGACCCTCCTAAAAGTCGAATCTCCATTTAAGTTCTTTTCAAATGTATAGCTCGTTAAGTTAGCTCCGTGTGGCCTCAATCAGACTGAAAATTTGCGAATTGTAGCCAGGGTTGTGATCCTTTTCGTTCCAGACTGTGTCGAGAATTTTGATGTTTTTGAGAGCAGCATGTCACAGCTTCCGGCAATCGCGAGACCCTCTTAAAAGTCGAATCTCCATAAAAGTTCCTTTTTCAAATTTTTTAGCTCGTTAAGTTAGCTATGTGGCCTCAATCAGACTGAAATTTTG
>NC_080044.1:57546711-57573048 GCF_012489685.1 Lotus japonicus
TTCGCAAATTTCAGTCTGATTGAGGCCACACAGAGCTAACTTAACGAGCTATATATTTGAAAAAGAACTTAAATGGAGATTCGACTTTTAGGAGGGTCCCGCGATTGCCGGAAGCTGTGACATGGTGCTGCTAAAAAATATCAAATTCTCAACACAGTCTGGAAGGAAAGGATCACATCCCTTGCTACAAGTCGCAAAATTTCAGTCTGATTGAGGCCACACAAAGCTAACTTAACGAGCTACAAATTTGAAAAGGAACTTTTATGGAGATTCGACTTTTAAGAGGGTCTCGCGATTGCCGGAAGCTGTGACATGCTGCTGCTCAAAAACATCAAATTCTCGACACAGTCTGGAACGAAAGGATCACAACCCTGGCTACAATTCGCAAATTTCAGTCTGATTGAGGCCACACGGAGCTAACTTAACGAGCTATACATTTGAAAAAGAACTTAAATGGAGATTCGACTTTTAGGAGGGTCCCGCGATTGCCGGAAGCTGTGACATGGTGCTGCTCAAAAACATCAAATTCTCGACACAGTCTGGAACGAAAGGATCACAACCCTGGCTACAATTCGCAAATTTCAGTCTGATTGAGGCCACACATAGCTAACTTAACGAGCTATACATTTGAAAAAGAACTTAAATGGAGATTCGACTTTTAGGAGGGTCCCGCGATTGCCGGAAGCTGTGACATGCTGCTGCTCAAAGACATCAAATTCTCGACACAGTCTGGAACGAAAGGATCACAACCCTGGCTACGATTCGCAAATTTCAGTCTGATTGAGGCCACACAGAGCTAACTTAACGAGCTATATATTTGAAAAAGAACTTAAAAGAGATTCGACTTTTAGGAGGGTCCCGCGATTGCCGAAAGCTGTGACATGGTGCTGCTAAAAAATATCAAATTCTCAACACAGTCTGGAAGGAAAGGATCACATCCCTTGCTACAACTCGCAAAATTTCAGTCTGATTGAGGCCACACATAGCTAACTTAACGAGCTACAAAATTTGAAAAGGAACTTTTATGGAGATTCGACTTTTAAGAGGGTCCCGCGATTGCCGGAAGCTGTGACATGCTGCTGCTCAAAAACATCAAATTCTCGACACAGTCTGGAACGAAAGGATCACAACCCTGGCTACAATTCGCAAATTTCAGACTGATTGAGGCCACATGGAGCTAACTTAACGAGCTATACATTTAAAAAGAACTTAAATGGAGATTCGACTTTTAGGAGGGTCCCGCGATTGCCGGAAGCTGTGACATGGTGCTGCTCAAAAACATCAAATTCTCGACACAGTCTGGAACGAAAGGATCACAACCCTAACTACAATTCGCAAATTTCAGTCTGATTGAGGCCACACAGAGCTAACTTAACGAGCTATATATTTGAAAAAGAACTTAAATGGAGATTCGACTTTTAGGAGGATCCCGCGATTGCCAGAAGCTGTGACATGGTGCTGCTAAAAAATATCAAATTCTCAACACAGTCTGGAAGGAAAGGATCACATCCCTTGCTACAAGTCGCAAAATTTCAGTCTGATTGAGGCACACATAGCTAACTTAACGAGCTATATATTTGAAAAAGAACTTAAATGGAGATTCGACTTTTAGGAGGGTCCCGCGATTGCCGGAAGCTGTGACATGGTGCTGCTAAAAAATATCAAATTCGCAACACAGTCTGGAAGGAAAGGATCACAAACCCTGCTACAAGTCGCAAAATTTCAGTCTGATTGAGGCCACACATAGCTAACTTAACGAGCTACAAATTTGAAAAGGAACTTTTATGGAGATTCGACTTTTAAGAGGGTCTCGCGATTGCCGGAAGCTGTGACATGCTGCTGCTCAAAAACATCAAATTCTCGACACAGTCTAGAACGAAAGGATCACAACCCTGGCTACAATTCGCAAATTTCAGTCTGATTGAGGCCACACGGAGCTAACTTAACGAGCTATACATTTGAAAAAGAACTTAAATGGAGATTCGACTTTTAGGAGGGTCCCTCGATTGCCGGAAGCTGTGACATGGTGCTGCTCAAAAACATCAAATTCTCGACACAGTCTGGAACGAAAGGATCACAACCCTGGCTACAATTCGCAAATTTCAGTCTGATTGAGGCCACACAGAGCTAACTTAACGAGCTATATATTTGAAAAAGAACTTAAAAGAGATTCGACTTTTAGGAGGGTCCCGCGATTGCCGAAAGCTGTGACATGGTGTTGCTAAAAAATATCAAATTCTCAACACAGTCTGGAAGGAAAGGATCACATCCCTTGCTACAACTCGCAAAATTTCAGTCTGATTGAGGCCACACATAGCTAACTTAACGAGCTACAAAATTTGAAAAGGAACTTTTATGGAGATTCGACTTTTAAGAGGGTCCCGCGATTGCCGGAAGCTGTGACATGCTGCTGCTCAAAAACATCAAATTCTCGACACAGTCTGGAACGAAAGGATCACAACCCTGGCTACAATTCGCAAATTTCAGACTGATTGAGGCCACATGGAGCTAACTTAACGAGCTATACATTTAATAAAGAACTTAAATGGAGATTCGACTTTTAGGAGGGTCCCGCGATTGCCGGAAGCTGTGACATGGTGCTGCTCAAAAACATCAAATTCTCGACACAGTCTGGAACGAAAGGATCACAACCCTAACTACAATTCGCAAATTTCAGTCTGATTGAGGCCACACAGAGCTAACTTAACGAGCTATATATTTGAAAAAGAACTTAAATGGAGATTCGACTTTTAGGAGGGTCCCGCGATTGCCAGAAGCTGTGACATGGTGCTGCTAAAAAATATCAAATTCTCAACACAGTCTGGAAGGAAAGGATCACATCCCTTGCTACAAGTCGCAAAATTTCAGTCTGATTGAGGCCACACAAAGCTAACTTAACAAGCTACAAATTTGAAAAGGAACTTTTATGGTGATTCGACTTTTAAGAGGGTCTCGCGATTGCCGGAAGCTGTGACATGCTGCTGCTCAAAAACATCAAATTCTCGACACAGTCTGGAACGAAAGGATTACAACCCTGGCTACAATTCGCAAATTTCAGTCTGATTGAGGCCACACGGAGCTAACTTAACGAGCTATACATTTGAAAAAGAACTTAAATGGAGATTCGACTTTTAGGAGGGTCCCGCGATTGCCGGAAGCTGTGACATGGTGCTGCTCAAAAACATCAAATTCTCGACACAGTCTGGAACGAAAGGATCACAACCCTGGCTACAATTCGCAAATTTCAGTCTGATTGAGGCCACACAGAGCTAACTTAACGAGCTATATATTTGAAAAAGAACTTAAATGGAGATTCGACTTTTAGGAGGATCCCGCGATTGCCAGAAGCTGTGACATGGTGCTGCTAAAAAATATCAAATTCTCAACACAGTCTGGAAGGAAAGGATCACATCCCTTGCTACAAGTCGCAAAATTTCAGTCTGATTGAGGCCACACATAGCTAACTTAACGAGCTATATATTTGAAAAAGAACTTAAATGGAGATTCGACTTTTAGGAGGGTCCCGCGATTGCCGGAAGCTGTGACATGGTGCTGCTAAAAAATATCAAATTCGCAACACAGTCTGGAAGGAAAGGATCACAAACCCTGCTACAAGTCGCAAAATTTCAGTCTGATTGAGGCCACACATAGCTAACTTAACGAGCTACAAATTTGAAAAGGAACTTTTATGGAGATTCGACTTTTAAGAGGGTCTCGCGATTGCCGGAAGCTGTGACATGCTGCTGCTCAAAAACATCAAATTCTCGACACAGTCTGGAACAAAAGGATCACAACCCTGGCTACAATTCGCAAATTTCAGTCTGATTGAGGCCACACGGAGCTAACTTAACGAGCTATACATTTGAAAAAGAACTTAAATGGAGATTCGACTTTTAGGAGGGTCCCTCGATTGCCGGAAGCTGTGACATGGTGCTGCTCAAAAACATCAAATTCTCGACACAGTCTGGAACGAAAGGATCACAACCCTGGCTACAATTCGCAAATTTCAGTCTGATTGAGGCCACACAGAGCTAACTTAACGAGCTACAAATTTGAAAAGGAACTTTTATGGAGATTCGACTTTTAAGAGGGTCTCGCGATTGCCGGAAGCTGTGACATGCTGCTGCTCAAAAACATCAAATTCTCGACACAGTCTGGAACGAAAGGATCACAACCCTGGCTACAATTCGCAAATTTCAGTCTGATTGAGGCCACACAGAGCTAACTTAACGAGCTATACATTTGAAAAAGAACTTAAATGGAGATTCGACTTTTAGGAGGGTCCCTCGATTGCCGGAAGCTGTGACATGGTGCTGCTCAAAAACATCAAATTCTCGACACAGTCTGGAACGAAAGGATCACAACCCTGGCTACAATTCGCAAATTTCAGTCTGATTGAGGCCACACAGAGCTAACTTAACGAGCTACAAATTTGAAAAGGAACTTTTATGGAGATTCGACTTTTAAGAGGGTCTCGCGATTGCCGGAAGCTGTGACATGCTGCTGCTCAAAAACATCAAATTCTCGACACAGTCTGGAACGAAAGGATCACAACCCTGGCTACAATTCGCAAATTTCAGTCTGATTGAGGCCACACAGAGCTAACTTAACGAGCTATATATTTGAAAAAGAACTTAAATGGAGATTAGACTTTTAGGAGGGTCCCGCGATTGCCGGAAGCTGTGACATGGTGCTGCTAAAAAATATCAAATTCTCAACACAGTCTGGAAGGAAAGGATCACATCCCTTGCTACAAGTCGCAAAATTTCAGTCTGATTGAGGCCACACATAGCTAACTTAACGAGCTACAAATTTGAAACGGAACTTTTATGGAGATTCGACTTTTAAGAGGGTCTCGCGATTGCCGGAAGTTGTGACATGCTGCTGCTGAAAAACATCAAATTCTCGACACAGTCTGGAACAAAAGGATCACAACCCTGGCTACAATTCGCAAATTTCAGACTGATTGAGGCCACATGGAGCTAACTTAACGAGCTATACATTTAATAAAGAACTTAAATGGAGATTCGACTTTTAGGAGGGTCCCGCGATTGCCGGAAGCTGTGACATGGTGCTGCTCAAAAACATCAAATTCTCGACACAGTCTGGAACGAAAGGATCACAACCCTAACTACAATTCGTAAATTTCAGTCTGATTGAGGCCACACAGAGCTAACTTAACGAGCTATATATTTGAAAAAGAACTTAAATGGAGATTCGACTTTTAGGAGGGTCCCGCGATTGCCAGAAGCTGTGACATGGTGCTGCTAAAAAATATCAAATTCTCAACACAGTCTGGAAGGAAAGGATCACATCCCTTGCTACAAGTCGCAAAATTTCAGTCTGATTGAGGCCACACAAAGCTAACTTAACAAGCTACAAATTTGAAAAGGAACTTTTATGGTGATTCGACTTTTAAGAGGGTCTCGCGATTGCCGGAAGCTGTGACATGCTGCTGCTCAAAAACATCAAATTCTCGACACAGTCTGGAACGAAAGGATCACAACCCTGGCTACAATTCGCAAATTTCAGTCTGATTGAGGCCACACGGAGCTAACTTAACGAGCTATACATTTGAAAAAGAACTTAAATGGAGATTCGACTTTTAGGAGGGTCCCGCGATTGCCGGAAGCTGTGACATGGTGCTGCTCAAAAACATCAAATTCTCGACACAGTCTGGAACGAAAGGATCACAACCCTGGCTACAATTCGCAAATTTCAGTCTGATTGAGGCCACACAGAGCTAACTTAACGAGCTATATATTTGAAAAAGAACTTAAATGGAGATTCGACTTTTAGGAGGATTCCGCGATTGCCAGAAGCTGTGACATGGTGCTGCTAAAAAATATCAAATTCTCAACACAGTCTGGAAGGAAAGGATCACATCCCTTGCTACAAGTCGCAAAATTTCAGTCTGATTGAGGCCACACATAGCTAACTTAACGAGCTATATATTTGAAAAAGAACTTAAATGGAGATTCGACTTTTAGGAGGGTCCCGCGATTGCCGGAAGCTGTGACATGGTGCTGCTAAAAAATATCAAATTCGCAACACAGTCTGGAAGGAAAGGATCACAAACCCTGCTACAAGTCGCAAAATTTCAGTCTGATTGAGGCCACACATAGCTAACTTAACGAGCTACAAATTTGAAAAGGAACTTTTATGGAGATTCGACTTTTAAGAGGGTCTCGCGATTGCCGGAAGCTGTGACATGCTGCTGCTCAAAAACATCAAATTCTCGACACAGTCTGGAACAAAAGGATCACAACCCTGGCTACAATTCGCAAATTTCAGTCTGATTGAGGCCACACGGAGCTAACTTAACGAGCTATACATTTGAAAAAGAACTTAAATGGAGATTCGACTTTTAGGAGGGTCCCTCGATTGCCGGAAGCTGTGACATGGTGCTGCTCAAAAACATCAAATTCTCGACACAGTCTGGAACGAAAGGATCACAACCCTGGCTACAATTCGCAAATTTCAGTCTGATTGAGGCCACACAGAGCTAACTTAACGAGCTACAAATTTGAAAAGGAACTTTTATGGAGATTCGACTTTTAAGAGGGTCTCGCGATTGCCGGAAGCTGTGACATGCTGCTGCTCAAAAACATCAAATTCTCGACACAGTCTGGAACGAAAGGATCACATCCCTTGCTACAAGTCGCAAAATTTCAGTCTGATTGAGGCCACACAGAGCTAACTTAACGAGCTACAAAATTTGAAAAGGAACTTTTATGGAGATTAGACTTTTAAGAGGGTCCCGCGATTGCCGGAAGCTGTGACATGGTGCTGCTAAAAAATATCAAATTCTCAACACAGTCTGGAAGGAAAGGATCACATCCCTTGCTACAAGTCGCAAAATTTCAGTCTGATTGAGGCCACACATAGCTAACTTAACGAGCTACAAAATTTGAAAAGGAACTTTTATGGAGATTCGACTTTTAAGAGGGTCCCGCGATTGCCGGAAGCTGTGACATGCTGCTGCTCAAAAACATCAAATTCTCGACACAGTCTGGAACGAAAGGATCACAACCCTGGCTACAATTCGCAAATTTCAGTCTGATTGAGGCCACACGGAGCTAACTTAACGAGCTATACATTTGAAAAAGAACTTAAATGGAGATTCGACTTTTAGGAGGGTCCCTCGATTGCCGGAAGCTGTGACATGGTGCTGCTCAAAAACATCAAATTCTCGACACAGTCTGGAACGAAAGGATCACAACCCTGGCTACAATTCGCAAATTTCAGTCTGATTGAGGCCACACAGAGCTAACTTAACGAGCTATATATTTGAAAAAGAACTTAAAAGAGATTCGACTTTTAGGAGGGTCCCGCGATTGCCGAAAGCTGTGACATGGTGCTGCTAAAAAATATCAAATTCTCAACACAGTCTGGAAGGAAAGGATCACATCCCTTGCTACAAGTCGCAAAATTTCAGTCTGATTGAGGCCACACAAAGCTAACTTAACAAGCTACAAATTTGAAACGGAACTTTTATGGTGATTCGACTTTTAAGAGGGTCTCGCGATTGCCGGAAGCTGTGACATGCTGCTGCTCAAAAACATCAAATTCTCGACACAGTCTGGAACGAAAGGATCACAACCCTGGCTACAATTCGCAAATTTCAGTCTGATTGAGGCCACACGGAGCTAACTTAACGAGCTATACATTTGAAAAAGAACTTAAATGGAGATTCGACTTTTAGGAGGGTCCCGCGATTGCCGGAAGCTGTGACATGGTGCTGCTCAAAAACATCAAATTCTCGACACAGTCTGGAACGAAAGGATCACAACCCTGGCTACAATTCGCAAATTTCAGTCTGATTGAGGCCACACAGAGCTAACTTAACGAGCTATATATTTGAAAAAGAACTTAAATGGAGATTCGACTTTTAGGAGGATCCCGCGATTGCCAGAAGCTGTGACATGGTGCTGCTAAAAAATATCAAATTCTCAACACAGTCTGGAAGGAAAGGATCACATCCCTTGCTACAAGTCGCAAAATTTCAGTCTGATTGAGGCCACACATAGCTAACTTAACGAGCTATATATTTGAAAAAGAACTTAAATGGAGATTCGACTTTTAGGAGGGTCCCGCGATTGCCGGAAGCTGTGACATGGTGCTGCTAAAAAATATCAAATTCGCAACACAGTCTGGAAGGAAAGGATCACAAACCCTGCTACAAGTCGCAAAATTTCAGTCTGATTGAGGCCACACATAGCTAACTTAACGAGCTACAAATTTGAAAAGGAACTTTTATGGAGATTCGACTTTTAAGAGGGTCTCGCGATTGCCGGAAGCTGTGACATGCTGCTGCTCAAAAACATCAAATTCTCGACACAGTCTGGAACGAAAGGATCACAACCCTGGCTACAATTCGCAAATTTCAGTCTGATTGAGGCCACACGGAGCTAACTTAACGAGCTATACATTTGAAAAAGAACTTAAATGGAGATTCGACTTTTAGGAGGGTCCCTCGATTGCCGGAAGCTGTGACATGGTGCTGCTCAAAAACATCAAATTCTCGACACAGTCTGGAACGAAATGATCACAACCCTGGCTACAATTCGCAAATTTCAGTCTGATTGAGGCCACACAGAGCTAACTTAACGAGCTATACATTTGAAAAAGAACTTAAATGGAGATTCGACTTTTAGGAGGGCCCCGCGATTGCCGGAAGCTGTGACATGGTGCTGCTCAAAAACATCAAATTCTCGACACAGTCTGGAACGAAAGGATCACAACCCTGGCTACAATTCGCAAATTTCAGTCTGATTGAGGCCACACAGAGCTAACTTAACGAGCTATATATTTGAAAAAGAACTTAAATGGAGATTCGACTTTTAGGAGGATCCCGCGATTGCCAGAAGCTGTGACATGGTGCTGCTAAAAAATATCAAATTCTCAACACAGTCTGGAAGGAAAGGATCACATCCCTTGCTACAAGTCGCAAAATTTCAGTCTGATTGAGGCCACACATAGCTAACTTAACGAGCTATATATTTGAAAAAGAACTTAAATGGAGATTCGACTTTTAGGAGGGTCCCGCGATTGCCGGAAGCTGTGACATGGTGCTGCTAAAAAATATCAAATTCGCAACACAGTCTGGAAGGAAAGGATCACAAACCCTGCTACAAGTCGCAAAATTTCAGTCTGATTGAGGCCACACATAGCTAACTTAACGAGCTACAAATTTGAAAAGGAACTTTTATGGAGATTCGACTTTTAAGAGGGTCTCGCGATTGCCGGAAGCTGTGACATGCTGCTGCTCAAAAACATCAAATTCTCGACACAGTCTGGAACGAAAGGATCACAACCCTGGCAACAATTCGCAAATTTCAGTCTGATTGAGGCCACACGGAGCTAACTTAACGAGCTATACATTTGAAAAAGAACTTAAATGGAGATTCGACTTTTAGGAGGGTCCCTCGATTGCCGGAAGCTGTGACATGGTGCTGCTCAAAAACATCAAATTCTCGACACAGTCTAGAACGAAAGGATCACAACCCTGGCTACAATTCGCAAATTTCAGTCTGATTGAGGCCACACAGAGCTAACTTAACGAGCTATATATTTGAAAAAGAACTTTAATGGAGATTCGACTTTTAGGAGGGTCCCGCGATTGCCGGAAGCTGTGACATGGTGCTGCTAAAAAATATCAAATTCTCAACACAGTCTGGAAGGAAAGGATCACATCCCTTGCTACAAGTCGCAAAATTTCAGTCTGATTGAGGCCACACATAGCTAACTTAACGAGCTACAAAATTTGAAAAGGAACTTTTATGGAGATTCGACTTTTAAGAGGGTCCCGCGATTGCCGGAAGCTGTGACATGGTGCTGCTAAAAAATATCAAATTCTCAACACAGTCTGGAAGGAAAGGATCACATCCCTTGCTACAAGTCTCAAAATTTCAGTCTGATTGAGGCCACACATAGCTAACTTAACGAGCTATACATTTGAAAAAGAACTTAAATGGAGATTCGACTTTTAGGAGGGTCCCGCGATTGCCGGAAGCTGTGACATGGTGCTGCTCAAAGACATCAAATTCTCGACACAGTCTGGAACGAAAGGATCACAACCCTGGCTACGATTCGCAAATTTCAGTCTGATTGAGGCCACACAGAGCTAACTTAACGAGCTATATATTTGAAAAAGAACTTAAATGAGATTCGACTTTTAGGAGGGTCCCTCGATTGCCGAAAGCTGTGACATGGTGCTGCTAAAAAATATCAAATTCTCAACACAGTCTGGAAAGAAAGGATCACATCCCTTGCTACAACTCGCAAAATTTCAGTCTGATTGAGGCCACACATAGCTAACTTAACGAGCTACAAAATTTGAAAAGGAACTTTTATGGAGATTCGACTTTTAAGAGGGTCCCGCGATTGCCGGAAGCTGTGACATGCTGCTGCTCAAAAACATCAAATTCTCGACACAGTCTGGAACGAAAGGATCACAACCCTGGCTACAATTCGCAAATTTCAGACTGATTGAGGCCACATGGAGCTAACTTAACGAGCTATACATTTAATAAAGAACTTAAATGGAGATTCGACTTTTAGGAGGGTCCCGCGATTGCCGGAAGCTGTGACATGGTGCTGCTCAAAAACATCAAATTCTCGACACAGTCTGGAACGAAAGGATCACAACCCTAACTACAATTCGCAAATTTCAGTCTGATTGAGGCCACACAGAGCTAACTTAACGAGCTATATATTTGAAAAAGAACTTAAATGGAGATTCGACTGTTAGGAGGGTCCGCGATTGCCAGAAGCTGTGACATGGTGCTGCTAAAAAATATCAAATTCTCAACACAGTCTGGAAAGAAAGAATCACATCCCTTGCTACAACTCGCAAAATTTCAGTCTGATTGAGGTCACACATAGCTAACTTAACGAGCTACAAAATTTGAAAAGGAACTTTTATGGAGATTCGACTTTTAAGAGGGTCCCGCGATTGCCGGAAGCTGTGACATACTGCTGCTCAAAAACATCAAATTCTCGACACAGTCTGGAACGAAAGGATCACAACCCTGGCTACAATTCGCAAATTTCAGATTGATTGAGGCCACATGGAGCTAACTTAACGAGCTATACATTTAATAAAGAACTTAAATGGAGATTCGACTTTTAGGAGGGTCCCGCGATTGCCGGAAGCTGTGACATGGTGCTGCTCAAAAACATCAAATTCTCGACACAGTCTGGAACGAAAGGATCACAACCCTAACTACAATTCGCAAATTTCAGTCTGATTGAGGCCACACAGAGCTAACTTAACGAGCTATATATTTGAAAAAGAACTTAAATGGAGATTCGACTTTTAGGAGGGTCCCGCGATTGCCAGAAGCTGTGAAATGGTGCTGCTAAAAAATATCAAATTCTCAACACAGTCTGGAAGGAAAGGATCACATCCCTTGCTACAAGTCGCAAAATTTCAGTCTGATTGAGGCCACACAAAGCTAACTTAATGTAACACCCCGATTTCCAGGTGTCACTTTAGTAACCAAAAATAGACTTTACGCTGAAAACAGGTAATTTTTTTGTTTGATACCTTTTAAATCAAGCAATAGAAAATAAAGACAAAACCCAACCAACACACAAATATATACACATGTACAGCCTCAGCTGCACTCCCATGTCACGCGCACTCGCAGTGACTCCAAAGTAGTGTGCCCGTAGGCAAATAGTTACAGATCCAGAAGTGTGAGTGAAAAGGTTATAATTACAATCCACTGGGAGAAAGTCGGCCTCAAAATGGCCTAAGCAAAGACCCCTATAGTCCGACTGACTCACTGTGATCCCTCAATAAGAGAACCACACAAAAGCCATGCGTCGGGAACCTACCCCGTCCCAAAAGCAAAACGAATCAGAGCTCTACACAAATATGACGCCTGCCTAACTCTACCAACCCATAACTGCTCACACATCCGAGTCCTCGGCGAACTGAAGACGGCAAGTTGAAGCTCAGCTCCATGCGTCGTAGAACTTCTTTCGTCAGATGTTCACACTCGTCAGTCCGGTCCTCCATGACCCTTCCCCGGTACGTCGCTCGATGACCCACAACATCGATCACCCAAGCGGTGGGGGCATCCCGATCCACAAGCTCATATCTGATCCCCCCCGAGGGAGAGACCATCGAACACCAGTCGGCCATCGACATCTGGCAGCAGGCCGACCGCCCAAACACAAACATACAAACAAAGCCAAGGCGCTAGGGTCAACTCACAGCAATAAGTAGATATACACTCAACATGTGATATGGGGTATAGATATATGTTGATATATATACATATAAACAATCCTAGCATGTTATGGCTCTAACATTGCTTCAATAAACAAACAGCACACAATCTCAGTCAGCATGAATGTATGCGTGAAATGCACAATATGTATCCGGATTTGTGACGCGTTCCCGTTCGCCACAAGTGAAGCATTTTCACTATGGATGGACCATTCCCGTTATCCATCCTGGATGAAATCCATCCTGGATGAACCATTCCCGTTATTCATCCTTGGTGAACCATTCCCGTTATTCACCGAATGATGAACCATTCCCGTTATTCATCATTAATGCAAGGTGAACCATTCCCGTTATTCACCATGATATGCACAGGTGAACCATTCCCGTTATTCACCCGATTGAATGCAACGTGGTTAGCCAAACAACGAATCGTCCTTACCACGAAAGTGTTTAGCTCACAACCCAATCTCAACAAACCCATGAGTTAGTGTCGGTCAATACAACACAACTCGGAGTAAGTGTCGGTCAATACAACACAACTCCATCCACAGAATACACAAGGGTCTAGTGTCGGTCAATACAACACAGCCCAAACAACAAGAGCACTAGGTGTCGGTCAATACAACACGGCTCCACAACACTCCCCAAGAGTACTAGAGTACTCGGTGACTTTCAATCATCACCATAGCTCACCTTAGTGGCTTCCCCCAATTCCGATAACTCTCCAAACCCACAACAAAGTCGACTTTTCCCCGTCTTTCATAAATATTTTCCCCTTCAGTTCTCCTATGCTTAAACGTTAATAAAAATTGTTTCAATTCGAATTAGTCAAGTTATGAGTTTATTTCTCAAAGTCTAAGTTTCCCAAGTCTTTAGATTTTCAAAGCTCTATCATTCTAAGTTTTCAAAGATCAACCACCCAAAATAAATTTCCCGGGGAAAGTCTAAGAATTCCAACATATGGCTAAGTCTCAAACCCCACATTTGGACTTGCCTAGGGTTGTTCATCCAACCCGAAATATCAAAGATCACCAGATCAATGAATCTCCACTCCGAAATTGCGTCAAAACGCTCAATCCAACAAAAGCACAACATCACAAGTATGGAAAAGCATCATAACATCAACTCATCATCAAAAACAACATCAGATAAAACATAAGTCGAATTTATCGACGCCTATCATGCAGTCATAGCTAATATATAGTAAGTTGCCCTAACCTCGAGCTGATCCAGCTTCGCAAATCAAATCTCCTTCACAGGAATGCCTTGAAACTTCCAAAGTTCCTTCAACTGAACCTCGGAGGAAAAACAAAGCAGAATCCACACAAAATCGATTAGTTCGATCGCAATACAATACATAAACGATAGACAAAGCATCAAAGCTTCAGAATACGACAAACGGGTACGAAAGGACAAGTTTTCGAAAACGAAAAACTCCCCTCCCCTTAGGAAAACCCCACGGCCATAAGGAGAAAAGGGCTTCGGCTCTTTTTCTTCGATCAAATCAGTTTACAAGGTAGTTTTAGGGTAAAACTAAGGCAAAGAAACTGTCAGAACAATTTTCGGACAATCGGGCCGAAATACGACTACGCAGGGGCATTTTGGTCCAAAATAAAGGCTCAAAACTTCAAAGTTATCAGTTCTGAAAACAAATTTGACAGCAACGATCCTCATGATATCCGTGACAACAAATCCTAAAGGCACGAAGTCATATTAAGTCTTTTCGACAATAAAGTTTCGAAATGTGAGACAAAAAGAGTTTTGAGTCAATTTTTCAGATCCTGGACAACTGAATCGCAATCAGAGTTTACTGACAGAGGTTTTAGACTCAGGGGAACATAAGGAACATAACCCAAGCGAGAAATCAGAGAAATCGGACAATTTTAGAAAAAGCTCAAAACTTAGAGCACAGAAACGACTTCAGAAACTCAGCAGAAACAGAAATCAGAGGCAGGATTCATGATAGTTACCTCGATACCTAGAAGTAGGGACGAACTGCACGAAGATTGGTCAAGTTTTCGCGGAAATCCCCTCCCCCCTTGCTCCCCACGAAATCAGCCACAAATGGAAAGAAAATGAGAGGATTTTGCTTTTTCGCGCTATTTATAGGCGGGTGAAATCGCGGGAAAATGAAAATTTCGCGATTCCGATTTTTGCAGCACGATCACCGAGAAATTCTAAGAGAGATTCTGGCGTCGGAATTCCAGAACTCAAAACAAATATCTAGGATTTGGGAAAAACGATATCGAAAAACTCAAAAGCGGTGTCGGTTAATCTGCCCCGAAAAACTACTTTTTGCTGTGATGCTCAAACGACAAAACTTCCAACTGAAGAAAGATTGGAAACGTCGAAACAAGTCTGGCAACGCGGACGGAATCTTCTTTAGAAGTCCCGAATAGAAAAAGTCTTCATCCATTGCTCGAAAATAGGGTTTCGAAGCAAAGAAATTAGCGTCGGCGGACATCCGAAAAGTGAAACCTATCGTGCGTACAGTCCAGAGTTCCGAAATGAAACGCTGGTCGATGGAAAAATAAAGAGAATCTTTAAATTTTCCGAGAGTTCGAAATCTCACTCAAAACGTTGCTTTAAGAGCGAAATAGTCTATTCTGGACACGCTCGCCCTAAGGCAAGTGTGCAGACGACTCGCACTAACTCCGAAAACAACTACGCAACATTCCTCAAGCAATTCCTGAACTTTCTTCTTCATTAATCTTCCTCAAATGTCAAACTCCTGTCACGCTTACACTGATTCTACGCGTGAGTCGGAAACTAGCTTGTTCTGAAAATCCAGGTCTTACACTTAACAAGCTACAAATTTGAAAAGGAACTTTAATGGTGATTCGACTTTTAAGAGGGTCTCGCGATTGCCGGAAGCTGTGACATGCTGCTGCTCAAAAACATCAAATTCTCGACACAGTCTGGACCGAAAGGATCACAACCCTGGATACAATTCGCAAATTTCAGTCTGATTGAGGCCACACGGAGCTAACTTAACGAGCTATACATTTGAAAAAGAACTTAAATGGAGATTCGACTTTTAGGAGGGTCCCGCGATTGCCGGAAGCTGTGACATGGTGCTGCTCAAAAACATCAAATTCTCGACACAGTCTGGAACGAAAGGATCACAACCCTGGCTACAATTCGCAAATTTCAGTCTGATTGAGGCCACACAGAGCTAACTTAACGAGCTATATATTTGAAAAAGAACTTAAATGGAGATTCGACTTTTAGGAGGATCCCGCGATTGCCAGAAGCTGTGACATGGTGCTGCTAAAAAATATCAAATTCTCAACACAGTCTGGAAGGAAAGGATCACATCCCTTGCTACAAGTCGCAAAATTTCAGTCTGATTGAGGCCACACGTAGCTAACTTAACGAGCTATATATTTGAAAAAGAACCTAAATGGAGATTCGACTTTTAGGAGGGTCCCGCGATTGCCGGAAGCTGTGACATGGTGCTGCTAAAAAATATCAAATTCGCAACACAGTCTGGAAGGAAAGGATCACATCCCCTGCTACAAGTCGCAAAATTTCAGTCTGATTGAGGCCACACATAGCTAACTTAACGAGCTACAAATTTGAAAAGGAACTTTTATGGAGATTCGACTTTTAAGAGGGTCTCGCGATTGCCGGAAGTTGTGACATGCTGCTGCTCAAAAACATCAAATTCTCGACACAGTCTGGAACGAAAGGATCACAACCCTGGCTACAATTCGCAAATTTCAGTCTGATTGAGGCCACACAGAGCTAACTTAACGAGCTATATCTTTGAAAAAGAACTTAAATGGAGATTCGACTTTTAGGAGGGTCCCGCGATTGCCGGAAGCTGTGACATGGTGCTGCTAAAAAATATCAAATTCTCCACACAGTCTGGAAGGAAAGGATCACATCCCTTGCTACAAGTCGCAAAATTTCAGTCTGATTGAGGCCACACATAGCTAACTTAACGAGCTACAAAATTTGAAAAGGAACTTTTATGGAGATTCGACTTTTAAGAGGGTCCCGCGATTGCCGGAAGCTGTGACATGCTGCTGCTCAAAAACATTAAATTCTCGACACAGTCTGGAACGAAAGGATCACAACCCTGGCTACAATTCGCAAATTTCAGTCTGATTGAGGCCACACGGAGCTAACTTAACGAGCTATACATTTGAAAAAGAACTTAAATGGAGATTCGACTTTTAGGAGGGTCCCGCGATTGCCGGAAGCTGTGACATGGTGCTGCTCAAAAACATCAAATTCTCGACACAGTCTGGAACGAAAGGATCACAACCCTGGCTACAATTCGCAAATTTCAGTCTGATTGAGGCCACACAGAGCTAACTTAACGAGCTATATATTTGAAAAAGAACTTAAATGGAGATTCGACTTTTAGGAGGGTCCCGCGATTGCCGGAAGCTGTGACATGGTGCTGCTAAAAAATATCAAATTCTCAACACAGTCTGGAAGGAAAGGATCACATCCCTTGCTACAAGTCGCAAAATTTCAGTCTGATTGAGGCCACACATAGCTAAATTAACGAGCTATATATTTGAAAAAGAACTTAAATGGAGATTCGACTTTTAGGAGGGTCCCGCGATTGCCGGAAGCTGTGACATGGTGCTGCTAAAAAATATCAAATTCGCAACACAGTCTGGAAGGAAAGGATCACATCCCCTGCTACAAGTCGCAAAATTTCAGTCTGATTGAGGCCACACATAGCTAACTTAACGAGCTACAAATTTGAAAAGGAACTTTTATGGAGATTCGACTTTTAAGAGGGTCTCGCGATTGCCGGAAGTTGTGACATGCTGCTGCTCAAAAACATCAAATTCTCGACACAGTCTGGAACGAAAGGATCACAACCCTGGCTACAATTCGCAAATTTCAGTCTGATTGAGGCCACACAGAGCTAACTTAACGAGCTATATATTTGAAAAAGAACTTAAATGGAGATTCGACTTTTAGGAGGGTCCCGCGATTGCCGGAAGCTGTGACATGGTGCTGCTAAAAAATATCAAATTCTCAACACAGTCTGGAAGGAAAGGATCACATCCCTTGCTACAAGTCGCAAAATTTCAGTCTGATTGAGGCCACACATAGCTAAATTAACGAGCTATATATTTGAAAAAGAACTTAAATGGAGATTCGACTTTTAGGAGGGTCCCGCGATTGCCGGAAGCTGTGACATGGTGCTGCTAAAAAATATCAAATTCGCAACACAGTCTGGAAGGAAAGGATCACATCCCCTGCTACAAGTCGCAAAATTTCAGTCTGATTGAGGCCACACATAGCTAACTTAACGAGCTACAAATTTGAAAAGGAACTTTTATGGAGATTCGACTTTTAAGAGGGTCTCGCGATTGCCGGAAGTTGTGACATGCTGCTGCTCAAAAACATCAAATTCTCGACACAGTCTGGAACGAAAGGATCACAACCCTGGCTACAATTCGCAAATTTCAGTCTGATTGAGGCCACACGGAGCTAACTTAACGAGCTATACATTTGAAAAAGAACTTAAATGGAGATTCGACTTTTAGGAGGGTCCCGCGATTGCCGGAAGCTGTGACATGGTGCTGCTCAAAAACATCAAATTCTCGACACAGTCTGGAACGAAAGGATCACAACCCTGGCTACAATTCGCAAATTTCAGTCTGATTGAGGCCACACAGAGCTAACTTAACGAGCTATATATTTGAAAAAGAACTTAAATGGAGATTCGACTTTTAGGAGGGTCCCGCGATTGCCGGAAGCTGTGACATGGTGCTGCTCAAAAACATCAAATTCTCGACACAGTCTGGAACGAAAGGATCACATCCCTTGCTACAAGTCGCAAAATTTCAGTCTGATTGAGGCCACACGTAGCTAACTTAACGAGCTATATATTTGAAAAAGAACCTAAATGGAGATTCGACTTTTAGGAGGGTCCAGCGATTGCCGGAAGCTGTGACATGGTGCTGCTAAAAAATATCAAATTCGCAACACAGTCTGGAAGGAAAGGATCACATCCCCTGCTACAAGTCGCAAAATTTCAGTCTGATTGAGGCCACACATAGCTAACTTAACGAGCTACAAATTTGAAAAGGAACTTTTATGGAGATTCGACTTTTAAGAGGGTCTCGCGATTGCCGGAAGTTGTGACATGCTGCTGCTCAAAAACATCAAATTCTCGACACAGTCTGGAACGAAAGGATCACAACCCTGGCTACAATTCGCAAATTTCAGTCTGATTGAGGCCACACAGAGCTAACTTAACGAGCTATATCTTTGAAAAAGAACTTAAATGGAGATTCGACTTTTAGGAGGGTCCCGCGATTGCCGGAAGCTGTGACATGGTGCTGCTAAAAAATATCAAATTCTCCACACAGTCTGGAAGGAAAGGATCACATCCCTTGCTACAAGTCGCAAAATTTCAGTCTGATTGAGGCCACACATAGCTAACTTAACGAGCTACAAAATTTGAAAACGAACTTTTATGGAGATTCGACTTTTAAGAGGGTCCCGCGATTGCCGGAAGCTGTGACATGCTGCTGCTCAAAAACATTAAATTCTCGACACAGTCTGGAACGAAAGGATCACAACCCTGGCTACAATTCGCAAATTTCAGTCTGATTGAGGCCACACGGAGCTAACTTAACGAGCTATACATTTGAAAAAGAACTTAAATGGAGATTCGACTTTTAGGAGGGTCCCGCGATTGCCGGAAGCTGTGACATGGTGCTGCTCAAAAACATCAAATTCTCGACACAGTCTGGAACGAAAGGATCACAACCCTGGCTACAATTCGCAAATTTCAGTCTGATTGAGGCCACACAGAGCTAACTTAACGAGCTATATATTTGAAAAAGAACTTAAATGGAGATTCGACTTTTAGGAGGGTCCCGCGATTGCCGGAAGCTGTGACATGGTGCTGCTAAAAAATATCAAATTCTCAACACAGTCTGGAAGGAAAGGATCACATCCCTTGCTACAAGTCGCAAAATTTCAGTCTGATTGAGGCCACACATAGCTAAATTAACGAGCTATATATTTGAAAAAGAACTTAAATGGAGATTCGACTTTTAGGAGGGTCCCGCGATTGCCGGAAGCTGTGACATGGTGCTGCTAAAAAATATCAAATTCGCAACACAGTCTGGAAGGAAAGGATCACATCCCCTGCTACAAGTCGCAAAATTTCAGTCTGATTGAGGCCACACATAGCTAACTTAACGAGCTACAAATTTGAAAAGGAACTTTTATGGAGATTCGACTTTTAAGAGGGTCTCGCGATTGCCGGAAGTTGTGACATGCTGCTGCTCAAAAACATCAAATTCTCGACACAGTCTGGAACGAAAGGATCACAACCCTGGCTACAATTCGCAAATTTCAGTCTGATTGAGGCCACACAGAGCTAACTTAACGAGCTATATATTTGAAAAAGAACTTAAATGGAGATTCGACTTTTAGGAGGGTCCCGCGATTGCCGGAAGCTGTGACATGGTGCTGCTAAAAAATATCAAATTCTCAACACAGTCTGGAAGGAAAGGATCACATCCCTTGCTACAAGTCGCAAAATTTCAGTCTGATTGAGGCCACACATAGCTAAATTAACGAGCTATATATTTGAAAAAGAACTTAAATGGAGATTCGACTTTTAGGAGGGTCCCGCGATTGCCGGAAGCTGTGACATGGTGCTGCTAAAAAATATCAAATTCGCAACACAGTCTGGAAGGAAAGGATCACATCCCCTGCTACAAGTCGCAAAATTTCAGTCTGATTGAGGCCACACATAGCTAACTTAACGAGCTACAAATTTGAAAAGGAACTTTTATGGAGATTCGACTTTTAAGAGGGTCTCGCGATTGCCGGAAGTTGTGACATGCTGCTGCTCAAAAACATCAAATTCTCGACACAGTCTGGAACGAAAGGATCACAACCCTGGCTACAATTCGCAAATTTCAGTCTGATTGAGGCCACACGGAGCTAACTTAACGAGCTATACAATTGAAAAAGAACTTAAATGGAGATTCGACTTTTAGGAGGGTCCCGCGATTGCCGGAAGCTATGACATGGTGCTGCTTAAAAACATCAAATTCTCGACACAGTCTGGAACGAAAGGATCATACCCTGGCTACAATTCGCAAATTTCAGTCTGATTGAGGCCACACAGAGCTAACTTAACGAGCTATATATTTGAAAAAGAACTTAAATGGAGATTCGACTTTTAGGAGGGTCCCGCGATTGCCGGAAGCTGTGACATGGTGCTGCTAAAAAATATCAAATTCTCAACACAGTCTGGAAGGAAAGGATCACATCCCTTGCTACAAGTCGCAAAATTTCAGTCTGATTGAGGCCACACATAGCTAACTTAACAAGCTACAAATTTGAAAAGGAACTTTTATGGTGATTCGACTTTTAAGAAGGTCTCGCGATTGCCGGAAGCTGTGACATGCTGCTGCTCAAAAACATCAAATTCTCGTCACAGTCTGGAACGAAAGGATCACAGCCCTGGCTATTAGTTGCGGAATTTCAGTCTGATTGAGGCCACGCGGAGCTAACCTAACGAGCTACAAGATTGAAAAAGAACCTAAATGGAGATTCGACTTTTAGGCGGGCCCCGCGATTGCTTGAAGCTGTGACATGCTGCTTTTCGAAAACATCAAATTCTGGACACAGTCTGGAATTAAAGGATCACAGCCCTGGCTACAAGTCGCGAAATTTCTGTCTGATTGAGGCCACACGGAGCTAACTTAACGAGCTAAATCTTTGAAAAAGAACCTACATGGAGATTCGAATTTAGGAGGGTCCCGCGATTGCCGGAAGCTGTGAGATGCTGCAGCTCGAAAACATCAAATTCTCGACATAGTCTTAATGAAAGGATCACAGCACTAGCTACAAGCCGCAGAATTTCAGTATTATTGAGGCCACACGGAGCTAACTTAACGAGCTACAACTTTGAAAAAGAACCTAAATGGAGATTTGACTTTTAGGAGGGTCCCGCGATTATCGGAAGCTGTGTCATGCTGCTGCTCGAAAACATCAAATTCTCGACCCAGTCAGGAATGAAAGGATCACAGCCTTGGCTATAAGTCTCGAAATTTCAGTCTGATTGAGGCCACGCGGAGCTAACCTAACGAGCTACAAGTTTGAAAAAGAACCTAAATGGAGATTCGACTTTTAGGTGGGTCCCGCGATTGCTTGAAGCTGTGACATGCTGCTGTTCGAAAACATCAAATTCAGGACACACTTTGGAATGAAAGGATCACAGCCCTGGCTACAAGTCGTGAAATTTCAGTCTGATTGAGGCCACACGGAGCTAACTTAACGAGCTAAATCTTTGAAAAAGAACCTAAATGGAGATTCGAATTTAGGAGGGTCCCGCGATTGCCGGAAGCTGTGAGATGCTGCAGCTCGAAAACATCAAATTCTCGACATAGTCTTAATGAAAGGATCACAGCCCTAGCTACAAGCCGCAGAATTTCAGTCTTATTGAGGCCACACGGAGCTAACTTAATGAGCTACAACTTTGAAAAAGAACCTAACAGGAGATTTGACTTTTAGGAGGGTCCCGCGATTGCCGGAAGCTGTGACATGGTGCTGCTAAAAAATATCAAATTCTCAACACAGTCTGGAAGGAAAGGATCACATCCCTTGCTACAAGTCGCAAAATTTCAGTCTGATTGAGGCTACACATAGCTAACTTAACAAGCTACAAATTTGAAAAGGAACTTTTATGGTGATTCGACTATTAAGAAGGTCTCGCGATTGCCGGAAGCTGTGACATGCTGCTGCTCAAAAACATCAAATTCTCGTCACAGTCTGGAACGAAAGGATCACAGCCCTGGCTATTAGTCGCGAAATTTCAGTCTGATTGAGGCCACGCGGAGCTAACCTAACGAGCTACAAGATTGAAAAAGAACCTAAATGGAGATTCGACTTTTAGGCGGGCCCCGCGATTGCTTGAAGCTGTGACATGCTGCTTTTCGAAAACATCAAATTCTGGACACAGTCTGGAATTAAAGGATCACAGCCCTGGCTACAAGTCGCGAAATTTCTGTCTGATTGAGGCCACACGGAGCTAACTTAACGAGCTAAATCTTTGAAAAAGAACCTACATGGAGATTCGAATTAAGAAGGGTCCCGCGATTGCCGGAAGCTGTGAGATGCTGCAGCTCGAAAACATCAAATTCTCGACATAGTCTTAATGAAAGGATCACAGCACTAGCTACAAGCCGCAGAATTTCAGTATTATTGAGGCCACACGGAGCTAACTTAACGAGCTACAACTTTGAAAAAGAACCTAAATGGAGATTTGACTTTTAGGAGGGTCCCGCGATTACCGGAAGCTGTGTCATGCTGCTGCTCGAAAACATCAAATTCTCGACACAGTCAGGAATGAAAGGATCACAGCCTTGGCTATAAGTCTCGAAATTTCAGTCTGATTGAGGCCACGCGGAGCTAACCTAACGAGCTACAAGTTTGAAAAAGAACCTAAATGGAGATTCGACTTTTAGGTGGGTCCCGCGATTGCTTGAAGCAGTGACATGCTGCTGTTCGAAAACATCAAATTCAGGACACACTTTGGAATGAAAGGATCACAGCCCTGGCTACAAGTCGTGAAATTTCAGTCTGATTGAGGCCACACGGAGCTAACTTAACGAGCTAAATCTTTGAAAAAGAACCTAAATGGAGATTCGAATTTAGGAGGGTCCCGCGATTGCCGGAAGCTGTGACATGGTGCAGCTAAAAAATATCAAATTCTCAACATAGTCTGGAAGGAAAGGATCACATCCCTTGCTACAAGTCGCAAAATTTCAGTCTGATTGAGGCCACACATAGCTAACTTAACGAGCTACAAAATTTGAAAAGGAACTTTTATGGAGATTCTACTTTTAAGAGGGTCCCGCGATTGCCGGAAGTTGTGACATGCTGCTGCTCATAAACATCAAATTCTCGACACAGTCTGGAACGAAAGGATCACAACCCTGGCTACAATTCGCAAATTTCAGTCTGATTGAGGCCACACGGAGCTAACTTAACGAGCTATACATTTGAAAAAGAACTTAAATGGAGATTCGACTTTTAGGAGGGTCCCGCAATTGCCGGAAGCTGTGACATGGTGCTGCTCAAAAACATCAAATTATCGACACAGTCTGGAACGAAAGGATCACAACCCTGGCTACAATTCGCAAATTTCAGTCTGATTGAGGCCACACAGAGCTAACTTAACGAGCTATATATTTGAAAAAGAACTTAAATGGAGATTCGACTTTTAGGAGGGACCCGCGATTGCCGGAAGCTGTGACATGGTGCAGCTAAAAAATATCAAATTCTCAACATAGTCTGGAAGGAAAGGATCACATCCCTTGCTACAAGTCGCAAAATTTCAGTCTGATTGAGGCCACACATAGCTAACTTAACGAGCTACAAAATTTGAAAAGGAACTTTTATGGAGATTCGACTTTTAAGAGGGTCCCGCGATTGCCGGAAGCTGTGACATGCTGCTGCTCAAAAACATCAAATTCTCGACACAGTCTGGAACGAAAGGATCACAACCCTGGCTACAATTCGCAAATTTCAGTCTGATTGAGGCCACACGGAGCTAACTTAACGAGCTATACATTTGAAAAAGAACTTAAATGGAGATTCGACTTTTAGGAGGGTCCCGCGATTGCCGGAAGCTGTGACATGGTGCTGCTAAAAAATATCAAATTCTCAACACAGTCTGGAAGGAAAGGATCACATCCCTTGCTACAAGTCGCAAAATTTCAGTCTGATTGAGGCCACACATAGCTAACTTAACGAGCTACAAAATTTGAAAAGGAACTTTTATGGAGATTCGACTTTTAAGAGGGTCCCGCGATTGCCGGTAGCTGTGACATGGTGCTGCTCAAAAACATCAAATTATCGACACAGTCTGGAACGAAAGGATCACAACCCTGGCTACAATTCGCAAATTTCAGTCTGATTGAGGCCACACGGAGCTAACTTAACGAGCTATACATTTGAAAAAGAACTTAAATGGAGATTCGACTTTTAGGAGGGTCCCGCGATTGCCGGAAGCTGTGACATGGTGCTGCTCAAAAACATCAAATTATCGACACAGTCTGGAACGAAAGGATCACAACCCTGGCTACAATTCGCAAATTTCAGTCTGATTGAGGCCACACAGAGCTAACTTAACGAGCTATATATTTGAAAAAGAACTTAAATGGAGATTCGACTTTTAGGAGGGACCCGCGATTGCCGGAAGCTGTGACATGGTGCAGCTAAAAAATATCAAATTCTCAACATAGTCTGAAGGAAAGGATCACATCCCTTGCTACAAGTCGCAAAATTTCAGTCTGATTGAGGCCACACATAGCTAACTTAACGAGCTACAAAATTTGAAAAGGAACTTTTATGGAGATTCGACTTTTAAGAGGGTCCCGCGATTGCCGGAAGTTGTGACATGCTGCTGCTCAAAAACATCAAATTCTCGACACAGTCTGGAACGAAAGGATCACAACCCTGGCTACAATTCGCAAATTTCAGTCTGATTGAGGCCACACAGAGCTAACTTAACGAGCTATATATTTGAAAAAGAACTTAAATGGAGATTCGACTTTTAGGAGGGTCCCGCGATTGCCGGAAGCTGTGACATGGTGCTGCTAAAAAATATCAAATTCTCAACACAGTCTGGAAGGAAAGGATCACATCCCTTGCTACAAGTCGCAAAATTTCAGTTTGATTGAGTCCACACATAGCTAACTTAACGAGCTACAAAATTTGAAAAGGAACTTTTATGGAGATTCAACTTTTAAGAGGGTCTCGCGATTGCCGGAAGTTGTGACATGCTGCTGCTCATAAACATCAAATTCTCGACACAGTCTGGAACGAAAGGATCACAACCCTGGCTACAATTCGCAAATTTCAGTCTGATTGAGGCCACACAGAGCTAACTTAACGAGCAATATCTTTGAAAAAGAACTTAAATGGAGATTCGACTTTTAGGAGGGTCCCGCGATTGCCGGAAGCTGTGACATGGTGCTGCTAAAAAATATCAAATTCTCCACACAGTCTGGAAGGAAAGGATCACATCCCTTGCTACAAGTCGCAAAATTTCAGTCTGATTGAGGCCACACATAGCTAACTTAACGAGCTACAAATTTGAAAAGGAACTTTTATCGAGATTCTACTTTTAAGAGGGTCCCGCGATTGCCGGAAGCTGTGACATGCTGCTGCTCAAAAACATTAAATTCTCGACACAGTCTGGAACGAAAGGATCACAACCCTGGCTACAATTCGCAAATTTCAGTCTGATTGAGGCCACACGGAGCTAACTTAACGAGCTATACATTTGAAAAAGAACTTAAATGGAGATTCGACTTTTAGGAGGGTCCCGCGATTGCCGGAAGCTGTGACATGGTGCTGCTCAAAAACATCAAATTCTCTACACAGTCTGGAACGAAAGGATCACAACCCTGGCTACAATTCGCAAATTTCAGTCTGATTGAGGCCACACAGAGCTAACTTAACGAGCTATATATTTGAAAAAGAACTTAAATGGAGATTCGACTTTTAGGAGGGTCCCGCGATTGCCGGAAGCTGTGACATGGTGCTGCTAAAAAATATCAAATTCTCAACACAGTCTGGAACGAAAGGATCACAACCCTGGCTACAATTCGCAAATTTCAGTCTGATTGAGGCCACACGGAGCTAACTTAACGAGCTATACATTTGAAAAAGAACTTAAATGGAGATTCGACTTTTAGGAGGGTCCCGCGATTGCCGGAAGCTGTGACATGGTGCTGCTCAAAAACATTAAATTCTCGACACAGTCTGGAACGAAAGGATCACAACCCTGGCTACAATTCGCAAATTTCAGTCTGATTGAGGCCACACGGAGCTAACTTAACGAGCTATACATTTGAAAAAGAACTTAAATGGAGATTCGACTTTTAGGAGGGTCCCGCGATTGCCGGAAGCTGTGACATGGTGCTGCTAAAAAATATCAAATTCTCCACACAGTCTGGAAGGAAAGGATCACATCCCTTGCTACAAGTCGCAAAATTTCAGTCTGATTGAGGCCACACATAGCTAACTTAACGAGCTACAAAATTTGAAAAGGAACTTTTATCGAGATTCTACTTTTAAGA